>NC_056734.1:317198443-317498443 GCF_019279795.1 Protopterus annectens
TGAACTCTTTTTTGGTTATACATTGGTGAGCTGTTCCCATTTTTCTACCCACTTTAAAAAAAGATACTCCCCGAGATTCATGAAGCTTGCGCCAGGCACAGGCATAGCATAGGCAGTATAATGCCAAATATGGCCACCGAGCGATTTAGGTATGATCCAATTCCACGTGCACTACCAGCGTACGCCAGATCTGCACAGCCCTCAGCTTAGATATGCTAATCACCCCATGCACAGTGCCGCACCATGCAAATGAAGGTACATAGCGATTCATGAAGTAGTGCAGGCATAGCGTAAGCCCACAGAAATGTAAACCAAAAAAAAACGGTTTACATTTTTCCAAACAGAACATCGGAGCTATGAAAGCGGACCAGACTCATGTATTACAAAGTTAACATATGCCAATGACTAGATATACAGCCAATGGCATAAGAAAAGATGCACAACACTTAAAAAACAACATTTAATGTCATGTCCACAGTAACGCAAAGTACAACTGCAGGGCATGTGTGCGGAAATGGGAACACAAAGAAAATATATACAAATGTCATAAAATCACAATGTAATACAAATCATGATTTCACCATAATACTCAGTTGTATGCATGGTACACCACAACCAAGCTGCAATGGTTGCTAAGGGTCTGTGACAGTGTTCGGCATGGTAACTAGGAATTAGTAGTCAATGCCATCCAAATGAGGCAAGTAATAGTGAATCGCAAATGTCACACTGGACTTAGGATGTACCATACGGCACAGCACTACAACACCGAGGACTGGTTTAGAGGTATACATGACATCAGTAGTGGGCTGTGCCACTATAGCTGTAAGCACATTGGAGCAATGCAAATCCGGCCTGGCCATTGCTAAGCAAAGCCACAGGACAGGGGTGGGGATGTAGGTATAGTATCGTTTAGCTGAGAGCATATATGGTGCCCGAAAGCCTATGTGTACGGGAATGAAAACATGCCCGGAACCCGGTAAGCGGACGCATGTACCGCGCACCATAGCTATAGCAGGAAGGTTAGGGGAAGAAAATAAGGAAATGCTGCAGTAGGGTAATTGGAGTACAACTGAACAATTAACACCTATTAATTCACAGTGGGCAATCGACGGCAGCTGACAAGTTTGCTCGCAGAAACCTGAAAAACTGGATAGGGGAGGTGTCGGAATGCAAAGAAAAGAGAACTGTCATTGCAGAGCAAAGCAAACCTGCAGTAGACCCGCCATAGAACACATTACACAAGATAAGCCAGGTTTAGGAAAGTACAAATGAAAGCAGGCTGCTGGATGCATGCCAGAAAATGGGAGGTGAAATGTTAAGAAATGTAAAGGGAAGGGCAAGAGGTAATCCACGGCAGCCAAATGTAATTCAACACCAAAAGCACCACAATAGTACTACCTGTCGTAAAACACATAAGATATCCTGTAGCTACGATTGTACATACACCCCCTATGACATCATCAGTGTTCACAGCAGAATAGTATAAAGTGTGAAAGCACCTCACACACACCTGTGTATTCCCAAACACTGCACCATGGGTGTAAACACATGGGGAACTTTTACAATGTACATGTTGGGAGCTGCCATAGCTGTGATTCATCACCATGTGTTAGAGACTGAACATGTTGTGGAGGATGATGCTGACAACCACCGCAGGCCCCAGAAGAGGAGAAGAGTGTTCAGACCAAGGGTAACCTACCAGGGGCTACATGATCTGTAGATAGTAGAGCGTTACAGGGTGGACAGGGACATCTTACAGCAAATAGTTGAGCTGTGCCGGCCATGCCTGAGATCCAGAAACAACAGAGGGGAACCCATCCCAGTGGACATGAAGGTATGTGTAAGCTTGCGAATACTAGCCACAGGTACCTTTCAAAGGCCAATTGGAGATATAATGAGGATCTCACAGGCATCAGCATCCAGGGTACTACACCAGTTTCTGGATGCCATGTTACCACATGCCAATGAGCATATATACTTCCCCCGAACTCAGGAGGAGTTGGCCAGCAATATGCGTCTCTTCCTCCATGTGGCACACTACCCGGAGGTACTGGGTGCGATAGACTGCATGCACATGCATATCAAGTCACCAGCTGGTGAGCGTGGTAGGCCATGTGGGGGATGCTGGCTATGCACTGGAGCCATGGATGATGACTCCCATCAGAAATGCACACACACCCATGCAAGAACGCCATAATGAGGCACACGCACAAACCAGAATCATCATAGAGCATGTGTTCGGGATGCTGAAATCATGGTTCTGTTGCTTGGACATATCTGGTGGAGCCTTGCAGTACTCTCCAGGCACGTGTGCCCACATCTTCATAGTATGTGCCATGCTACATAATATGATCCTGCGGAAACAGCTGCAGCTGAGACATAATGGTGAAGGCCCTCACAGCCCACCACAATTGCCAAGGCCATCACAGGCACAAATGGATTCAGACCACGAACACCCTGTGCCAGCCCCAGTAGGGAGATGGAGGTGTGTCCAATATGCCTACGCCTTGGCAAAGAGGGAATGTATAGCACATACTTTGACAGTGTAGACCCCTACGGACTGACACACCTCTCCACCTGCACATGCAGTAAAATGGATGGCGCACACACACGATCACCTGTAAATTGTAATGTATAGATGGCCTACTGTGTGAATCCTACATAGGCAGCCCTCAACCATTGCACACACAACAGCTATTGGAACAAGGAATGTCAACACCTGAACAGTACACGCACCTATCAGCATATGTTGGTACTGTATGTATAGGTTCCTAGGTACATCGGTAGGTACATGCCCAATTGTCAGAGGCCATTCATCAAATGAGGCAAACAGTGTCTGCTGTTGCCTCCACATCATGTAACCAACTGTCCCTCAGTGGAGCAGAGCCAATTGCGGGATCCATGTGTGTAATCACTGTTCTCCACACACTCTGCATGGATTCCCTGGTGTGTTAATGAGGGGCTCCATATAATGTAATCATGGATGTAGTGGCAAAGCATGGGGTGTACCCATGACAGGTATCTGTCACCCCAGCATGCTCCACCTATGGTTGTGTGAAGGTGTAGCACATTATAGTGTGTGGCTCACTGTGACATACATTCCCAATGCTGGAGCACATCCATTAAACATCACTTGGACATACCATTAATAGGTCTCATCCATATGTAAACTAACTGAGTTACCCACTTGATTGCAGTATGGAGTAACAGCCGTAGTACAGTCCACATACAAAATGTCATAACACGTGTACAAATCTCAGATGCCCAAGTGGTAAATGCACTGACTGTCGTGCATGTTCCCAGTTCCACGTCCTGCAAGGGATGTTACGTAAGCCCAAAGGCATGAATAATGGATGTTGGATGCAGGTCATCAGATCAGGTTTAGCACATGTTAGCAGGAATATGCGTTGCCCAGTGCTGGTAAGCGTCATTTAAACATGACTATATGGATATGCGCGAAACAGGGCTAAGCTTCTCTGAATATCACACAGATCACGGTCAATGATGTCCAGAACAGGTGAAATTAGCATTATTCACCCCTGTACTAATAGTGCCTGCTCTGAAGGGTAAAATGACCACTGCCAGGAGTAGAACACACAATCATGTACACAATCACCTAACACTAAGCTACCCAAGATGTACCAATGGCAGGTGTGTAATGTGACAGGTTCAAACACAAATGTGCGGAGTCCAGGAAACAGTATACACCGACATGTACACAATGAAAGGTGTATTCTCCCTCTCACTCTCTCTCATATATATATATATATATATATATATATATATATATATATATATATATATATATATATATATAAATATATATATGTGTGTGTGTGTGTGTGTGTATATATATATATATATATATATATATATATATATATATATATATATATAGGTCACCTTTAAAATCCTGAAAGCTCAAAATCCTGAATCTCAAAATCCTGAAAGCTCAAAATCCTGAAAACTCATAATCCTGAATCTCATAATACTGAAAAACATACAGGACACCAACACTGATGTGTGATTGTGCGGACATTCGGGGTAGGGAGCAGGTCAGGTAAGTGTGCGATTGTGATGGATGTTAGGGTTAGGGCGGGTTAAGTGAGTTAGGGTTAGGTGCGGGTGAAGTGATTGTGCGATAGTGACAGAATTTGGGGTTAGCGGGTTAAGTGAGTTAGGGTTAGGGCACAGGTGAGGTGAGTGTGCAATGGATGTTAGGGTTAGGTGGGTTAAGTGAGTTAGGGTTAGGGTGGTGCGGTGAGGTGATTGTGATAGTGACAGAATTTGGGGTTAGGGCGGGTTAAGTGAGTTAGGGTTAGGGCACAGGTGAGGTGAGTGTGCGATAGTGACGGACCTTAGGGTTAGGGTCTGGGTTAGGGTAAGTGGATAGATAGTAGTGTATGTGCAGTGTATTGTAGCTGCAATATAGTCTGTGTTGGTGTCCTGTATGTTTTTCAGTATTATGAGATTCAGGATTATGAGTTTTCAGGATTTTGAGCTTTCAGGATTTTGTGTTCAGGATTTTGAGATTCAGGATTTTGAGCTTTCAGGATTTTAAAGGTGACCCATATATATATATATATATATATATATATATATATATATATATATATATGTATATATATATATATATATATATATATATATATATATATATATATATATACATATACATATATATAATAGAGATAGAAAGGGTGATAGAGAGATATATGTTGATATATACGGATTCACCTATATGTGCAAATATATAGATAGGTCAACGACATGTACACAGCCATGGAGGTCGAAATAAATAGGATACTGCCAACTATGGAATGTGTCACATACCGACACACGTAATCATGAGGCTTAAAGACCGAAAGAACACAGTACCAGAACACTGGAACTGCATGTAATATTATCACGATATTAAGGGACATGTAGTTATCGCTGCTGGTGTTGCAGTCCACATAGGTACTGTGTTCAACTGTGTTTGTGATTGCTGTAGTCTGTGTATGTGTGTGTTGAGGGTGCCATGTGCGTTTCCGTGGGACTGTAATGTGTGTGTGTGTGTTTGCATCATGTGTCTGTTAGTGCTAACTCGGAGGTAGATCATTACGGTAGGTGTGGTTATAGCTGGCCGTAGGCATACAGTTACCACCTGTCCCACTTTAAGAGGGACAGCCCCTCCCTGGCAGTTGTGTCCTGACAAAAAAGATTAAAAAGGGCAAATGTCCGAGATTATAGAACATAATTATGTCCCATATATTATCTAATAGTTGCATTAAATAGTTATGCCTGTATCTACAAAACGTAAATGTTACATGAAACATGATAAGTAGCTAAAGTGCTACGAGAATAAGTATGTATTCAGGATAAAAGTATGTTCTATCCTGTGTACTGACTGTGGGTATGTGTTGGCCTGTAAACACTGATGTGTGTCCTGCAAATGTCCCACTATGGCCATTTGAAAAGGTGACAACCCATGCCAAAGAGGTTCAGTCACCAACACAACTGCAATGAGGGCAAATATCTGTGACAGAAATACACGAGACAGCTGTCATTTAGTAACATTCCTTTACATATCGCTGTATTTCCGGAGGTATGGAAGTATCAACCTCACCTGCATACTATATAGAAACCAATTAACAATGGTTCAGTGTATAAGCCCGTAACAACCATAGTTAAGTCTACTAATTGATAGGTCTTCAATTAGGGAAGGAGCCCACACACATATATGGAATATGTAGAAATGCAGTCCCCACAAACCTGTGTATGCTATGTACACCCACCTACATCTCCCCCACACCTGAAACAATTGCAATACAGACTGTAATAACATCACAAACATCCACTCACTCAATTACATCTGCAGAAGCGTTAACATACCTTGTGAGAGACACATTTGTAAAGGCGCCATGTGAAATCGTAGCTGTTGTATAATGGAACAGACGGCAATGTTACAGGTTTTGTTTGTAATAGTCCCTTATCAGATGGTTGAGATGACAGGTACACTCACATGTAGAACCACATACTCTAGCCGTCACACACAATCCACGGGGGACATGAATTCAAAATATCCATGTCTCTACAAATAGCAGTTGCAATTCCTCACAAAAAAACACATACAGGCCGTCTCCCCGAAGGTAGGGCAAAAGGGCAATGCCCAAGTGGAGAATTCAATTATACCCCACTGTTGCCGCATAAGTGGTGAATGGAGTAGCTTTACAGCTGATGTGCATGTAATAATTTACTCAGGAACACCAATTGGTGGCAGGAAACCACATGTTACAGATATCGACTTATATAAGGATGACTTGCCATGCATTCAAACCATATGCTCATACCATAGAACCATTTAAACAGTAAAGGTGTAAGACAGATATTTATGAAGATTCGGAATGCTTAACAAGGTATGTAGAACACTCCATATGTTAGTGTATGTAGAGCCTGTTTTGTATTAATTAAAAGTGTACGCAATGCATAAAGTGGGATAAGGTATTATGTAGTGATGTCTTGTTGAGCATAGTAATGCTTGTAGAAATTGTGTGTCCTGCTGTGGGCCACAAGGTAAACATCACATACACCACAAGGAATGTTACATGAGGGCATTAAACAGAACAATTCCACACCACCCACCGTCAGTGGTAGGGTATGTCCAACAAGTACGTGCCACAGCAGGGGATAGTATATGTTGGTATACTGTCACAGTAGGCATGTGTATGGGCATATAATGACAATAATATGCCTAAGGTGGTCCTGCTGTGCAAGTATGCTTTGCATTATGGGATAATGTGTAAAATATGTGTAATGTACAGTATTGTAAATAGATATGTCAGATATTCTACACAGCATAGCTGTTATATCATGCAGACAAAAGGTATCGCCTATTGGCATGTACAATACACAATAACAGGATACAAAACAGCATGATAGCTAATTGAAATGGAAGAGCTACTCAATTAACCATGCACAAAGGACATGTAATAGCTTCAAAGGTTCATATTGAGGTACTATGCTGTCTGGCAAGTCTATGTGTAAGCCCAACTACAGTGTTTACACTGGCGTCACCTCTCTAGGTTAGTGTCCTGTCTGTGAACAGCAGAGCCATGTGTTACCTGCACCTCTGTACAGTACAGCCACTGCAGTGATCCCTGGCGTATCAGTGTGACCACCTACAGAGTCACCTATGACCGGTGTGTTGGGTATGTTATAACACCCTATTGGCTGTAGTGGATAGGCACACATGAGTCTGTGGGCTATAAGTAATTGTTGTTGTGTTTGGTGATGGGGGCTGCCTCTGGTGCCTACACAGAATATGGCGAGGTTCTACAAATGTCGTACTCATACTATGTGTGGTCTATGGTGGTGGAGATCTAGTGAGACTATGTGATGAGTGGGGTGTGTTGCAAATGTTAAATGTCCCCAAATGAATGTCAGGTTCAGTCTGGATTGGTGAGAGCATTACCCCCAGCATGGCTGCATATGTGCATCTCCCACAGGCTGTAGTGTTGTATGTTGGGAGGTGAGCATTGACTGTGTACATGAGACAATTGCTCTATTGCCACATGTTTGCCATATTCATCATATAGACAGGCAATAGCACTGGTAAGTGACACTTGGACATGCCTGTATATTCAACCATGTCTCACAAGATATGTGAGTTACGTGTGTACAACAGCTGTTGTACTGTAAGCAAGCTGGAAATGTAGGGACAGACAGTGTACTTGTAAGAAATGAGTTGGAATGGGTGCTATAGTAATTAGTAGCTCATGAAGTGCTTACATGTTCTGAACAAGTGCTGAGCATGAATATGCGATACAGATAGGGTGTTGGATAATATCAACCCACTGTAACCCACAAGTGGAGACGACAGTCATAATTGGAAACACTGCACTATTACCCTGCTGAGTATGGTCTGCAAGTCTATGAACTTTTATCAACGTAGATGTTAGCAGTACAGAAGTAGATGACAGTACGGATGATTTCACACTGCATAGCATACCTGTGACAGGTCATAGGACATCATCACCCATACCGTGTTCCAGCTACACTGAGTATACTAGATGTACCTTCGTTTGTCACAGGAGTGTTCTACCCAGTGGCCTGTTGACAGAAGCAACACTACAAAAGGTGTCTGAGTGACATGTGCATATCACACCAGTGGCAGCTACAGTAAAACAGGGTTAATGTTCTGTACTCCCCCCTCATTGTAGCCCAAACCACACAGACAAATTGGAGGCATCTGTGTATGTAAGGATGTGAATGGCCATGACCTAGGAGCAATAGCTGTCTCAGTGTTGTGGACAACATACAGAATGGGCTTTGTGGGTGAGGTGTGTGACATATGTGCACAATCTGACAGCTGATAATAGCATTGTCACCGCTAGGTGAATAACCCTGTACCCATTAACTACCACCTAGGCAGCGGTCAACATTATGGACACTGTGTGTAAAGGATGGTGCTGTGCAGTTCACCTCCCTGAGTTGGTGACATCTCCAGGCCTATTAGGTAGTCATACGAGGCACCCATGTCATGACAGGGTGCTATCCATGAGCATGGAGATCATTGGACAGGCATACTCAGCACTCTGGTGACCAATATCAGATCACATATCACCTTTAAGGGGTATTGGCCATGTGTGGATGGGAGATACCAGCCTTCACAATCCTCACCTCCACTATGCAGCATGCTGGCTACCTTGCATAAAGACATGTGCTACACTGTGATGTTGGACATGCTACACGTACATATCCTGATCTGAAAGACATACGTCATGGACAGCCACTGTCCTACTACAAGGATCGCCACATACTGGGCAGATCCCTGTGCCATACATGTTACATACTCCTGCCATACCATGCAACCCTGTCCATCAAAGCTGCACATGTCATCGCTGTCATACATGGTGCGATGACCGCATGGTAGATGTATTATTAACTGTCTGCATTAGTAATGCGGCACTGATGCACCTCGCGGTGGCAAAATGGCTGTCGGATACAGCTAGAAAACCTTGCCCGTACATGCTATAGTTGATAACTATCCCTGCGAATGACGTCCGGCTAGCCATTGTCCCATGTTTATCACATGTGCAACACAGGCGATACGTGGCAGGATGTTGTACTGCTGTACAGTGCCGTGTAGATGTATATGGCAAAACACATGCATGTAAAGGTTTCCGTGTGTATGTGTGCATTGTCACTGCTCATGTCCATTAAGGCAGTGTATGTGTTGATATGTGACTTATACACAGCAACAAGGTCAACAGCATTACTGTGGACACATCCAGGCATGTGCTGATAGGTAAGAATACCAGTACAGGCAAACAGACATGCCCACATCAAGACAGCATTCACATGGAGTATGAACAATGTAATGTGGTGACACACATATATGGAGATGATCTCCAATGCATAACGGGTGTTACACGTGTGTGACACAAACATGTCAGTTGTGTCAGTGTCATGATGATTTGCAAAGATAACTGTTCAGATGTACTAGATTTAATACAAATGTATGTGCAGCTGTATCTCTGTACATCTCTGTGATACTGTGACCTGTCTCCATCATTATGTCTTCCAGATAATGCCTTGTTCACACCTGCCAGCGTATAGCCACCTGGAGGATGATGCCCTCATCCCGTACCTCCATGAGAACTATGAGGTGTTGTTCAGCCATGTGCCACAGCATGACCAGCAGCATGACGACCTGTGGCAGGACCTTCACAGGAGGGTTAATGATGTGGGTGGCCATAACCGCACCTACCAGCAGGTGAGCAGACACTGCACAGACCTGATACGGCATACAAAACAGCATGCCAATGCAATCGCCAGGGAACAAGGTGGAACAGGTGGTGGGCCACCAACCCAGCCCTCACTCACACCCACCGAGGAGCTACTGGCCAGCCTGGTGACACCCTCAGAACAGCATCCACAATCACTATCTGCCATTGTGAAGGTGGGTGTCCCCCAACCAATGAGCCTGGAGTTGCCTGATAAGTCACTACTGCACATATGACTATTATATCCCATTTAGTTGCATGTGTCACTGTACAATATGCAATGTAACATCATATGCAAGGTATGTTTACACACATGCCGCATACTACAGTATGCTACCCAGTGTATACACACATGTGCATACTATATGCTATTGTGCAGGCAAATGTGTTAACATGCACAGTGCACCCTGTGACTGTCATACAGTCATGGATAATGTTCAAACTGCTGTGTCACCCCTATACAGGTACCTCTGGCATGCCGCACAGACATCAGTCCATTGCAGGTGAGACAGTTATCAGTATCAGGCATTTTAATGCATATATTTATTTGCCATGTGGCCAGTTAACACATGTACACATAATGTATGGTCCAGTCATGATATACAGGTTGCATCTGGCATCATTCACACTGGCTACCCATGTGTAATATATACAAACTAAATGAAACACCGACATGAAACCACAGTATCTGTCATTGCTAGATGTGTGGACAGCTGTGCATACAACGGTGGAGGTGTTCAATGCAGGCATATGTACTATACATTGGAACAACACATGTGTGGTACGCAAACAGTACCACACAGTGAGCTGGGATATGGCAGTCCACGGGTGTCACCATTGTGTAATATGCCCCTGCAATGGGTGCACCCATTGTGATGTGCCATCTGACATGTCCCAGACATGTAGTGTTCCAGCTGCAATATTGTCTCACTATCCCATAATACATACCCCACATACCAAACATACAACCAGTTGTCTGCATAGCCCTGTGGACAGTGACATATCTGACATCTATGGGTGTATGTCATATGGGACAACACAGACATGTGAGATAGACGGCCATCACAAACATTTGGCCAACACATGTTCACACATGGCCATGGAGGATGGCCAGAGAAATGTAGCCACACAGTAGATGTGATGTGTATACACCCTGTTGTACATTGTCCACACATGGTCCAACTATAGCCTTAGTTGACTGATTATATAGTTGATGTGGAACACTGGACATCCCAAAAGCCTATGCACAGCTAGTGGAGGTGTCACTTAATTTGACCATATAAGATGTGTTGAGCATCACAACTGGTGTCATAGCATGACAGTAGTCACCTCTACAGCTTCCACAGACATTGACACCACATCAGGCCACAGATACCGTACATTTCCCTTGCTGCTGTAGGACATCACTGTCAGCCATGCACCTCGTGTGTGTGGTGCATTAATGTCATGTGGGACTGCCATGTGTGGACATGGTTGCCAGGCAGCTAAGACTTTGTAGTAGTTGTGCAGGGGTGTCATCCGTAGGTCTTCCAGTGATCTGTCACATGACATAGCATGGTTTGGTGTATACACCTCAGCGATGTGGGTCACAATCCACAGTTATGTAATGTGTATGAATGCAGTTACGGCTATGCACTGTGTGCATATTACAAACATAGATGCCTCATGATGCTATGCAATGGCACAGTATCTGTACTTCACACTGTATAGCAATGTAGATGCTTCACACTACCCTTCAATGCTCATGCACATTTGCTAAAAGGGCATTCTATCTGTAGGGCATACAGACAACACTGCAATGTGATACCCATTACAATGCTGTACATGTGTCAGGACACAATTGTGTCAGACATGTATGCATGTCAATGCACACGTCAGCAGATTACATGTCAAGGTCACTTCAGCCATGTGTACTGTTAACCTGTGCTGGTCCACATGGTGTATCACAGGAATGCATGCTTACTACCATGATTGTGTGAACTGCATTGCTACTGATATGACACCTGCTTGCTGTTGTGTGCAACCCAGGGAGGTACGCTAACTACCACTATTAATGTCTGAGCTGCATGCCGTCTGCTGTATCACATGCATGCTGCATGCCGTCTGTCAAATCACATGCATAGTGTGTCTGTGTGTCTGTGTGTCTGTGTCTGTGCATCTGTGTGTCTGTGTCTGTGTGTCTGTGTGTGTGTGTGTGTGTGTGTGTGTGTGTGTGTGTGTGTGTGTGTGTGTGTGTGTGTGTGTGTGTGTGTGTCTGTGTGTGTCTATTGTAATGTAGAGTCTTTCTTTGCATTCACAGGTGATGTAGGTGTGTTACCCTCCTGCCATCCATCTGATGTTAGTGTCCCCACAGATACTAGCAGTGATGAACATATGCATGAGGTACAGGCAGGGTTGTCAGGGGCTGAATCTGTGCCAATGGTTGCCATCCCAGCTATGTCCCCCTCTTCCCCGCACACAGTTCTCATGCCAACACATACCCCATCACCAGTGGCCATAGAGGAAGGACAGTCAGTGTGTGTTAGCTTGGAACAGGAATGTGTGGTGGCTACAGAAGGTGTGTCTCCACACCATGGTGTCAGTGTAATGACTCCAGATGTGCCACACAGGCATGTGGCCAGTGCTGCTCGTAGGAGGACCTCTGGCAGACATGCACCTGCAGGACAGAGTGCAGCAGCTGGTGTCACCAGACGCATGTTCCAGACTGTAATGGCGGCACAGGCACGTGCTGAACGGCAGAACAGAGAAGGACAGAGGCTTCAGAGGGCTGCTATCCATACTCTAAATGACAACATCTAGGCATTGGCAAATGCTCAACAGCAGATTGCTGATGTTCTAGACAGGCGATTGGGTGACATGGTTGGAATCCTTGACCATGGCATGGCAATCTGCGAGCGTGAGCTGTCTGTGCTGGAACATCTGGTAGGAGTGAGGCGTAGGCCACGTGGGTTTAGGCCAGCTACACCACCTAGTGCACGTCAACGTGAATGAGCCACCTCACATGCCTGCTCCCATAGAGCCGGTAGCAGTAGCAGTGCAGCTGGTGCTGCACTGTCCACACCAGGACACAGCAGGCCATGTGGACGTGGCCCTGGACATTCCCAGCAGGGACACAGTTCCAGTGGACGTGTCATCTGACAGTAGCCAATCTGTACCTCCGCCAGGTAGTGCCTGTGCAACCCCTGGTAGGCACAGGTCACATGGCCATGGCCAGACACAGTGAGCTGTACATCCTGGTCTGTACAATCTGGAGCTGTCAATAATACCCCTGTGTAGACCTGACAAAAGGCAAAACTGTGCGCACACATACATGCACACAGCAGAAACATCTGTAGGGCACCGCAACACCCACATGCATAATGACCACACATGTCCAATCAGATCACTGGCCCTTACCCACACACATGATGTCATCCAATGGTGCAGCCTATGCCCCTGGCAAACATTATCACCCTGTGCATATGATGATGCCTGTGCCGCATCCCTGTCATCCACACCATCCGTGCAAGGACATGCTCATATGGTCTGATGCACAGGGTGAACAGAATAGTGAGATAAGTGTATATTACATTAGTTGTGTACTGTTGACATGCACCAGACATACCATGTAGTACAGGTTTATAATGCATTGTTATATGTTCACAGTATGTGTCTTGGTAACAATGGTAACAGCATGTTGGTAATTATGCCCTGCTTTCCTCCTTAAGGTCTAATTGCATGTGCCATTACATTACAGGGTTTGCAGTTAGAGTGCATTGTTGTATGTTGACAGTATGTGTCTTGGTAACAACAGTAACAGTATGTTGGTAATGATGTCCTGCTTCCCTCCTTAAGGTCTACTTGCATGTGCCAATAAGTAGCAGTGTT
Organism: Protopterus annectens; assembly: GCF_019279795.1. Lineage (NCBI taxonomy): Eukaryota > Metazoa > Chordata > Ceratodontiformes > Protopteridae > Protopterus > Protopterus annectens. The sequence continues at coordinate 317,212,078 of NC_056734.1, forward strand.
TGCAGTTTCACATGTGTAAATGTGGAGTACTCACAGACATGTATGGCAATACCAGCATGCTATACGTAGCCTCAACCTCACTGTTAGAAAGGCTACCATTCCACAGATGTCCACACATTTACTGATCCAGAAGCATGGGGGCTGTTTAATAGGTTACAGTGGCTAGAGATGTGACATCCATACCAGGTCACATCACAGGTATGGTGACATGGTGCAGGGGGTTTACATAGTGGTCTGGCCGATGATAATGTTAGAGGCCACTTGATAGCATGAGGCTTCACTGTGTAGCAGTAATACACTGTCACATTACAGGATGAGAACTCACACAGACATACACAGAAACACACAGTAACATGCCCACACCCACGGGGTCAACAACACTATAACGCACACTCGATAGTGTTGAGGTGAGGACCCCTGCCTATGTGGTAATCACCCTCACAGCACTGTGCACACAGAGAATGAACATGTACAGGTAGCCAGTAAGGCTGAGACCGATGGCATCAACAGGGTAGTAGACTGCATCACCATAAGGGGTTAGGGATCCTGTCTGTTCTGTATGGTAGCATACACCCTCACTCCATGCACCAGACAACCATACATACATACACACACACACACACACACACACACACACACACACACACACACACACACACACACACACACACACTGTGGAGTCCACAAATGTTATTCACATACAGATAGCTGATATGTGTGTGATACACACACCACCCCTGCCTACATCATGCTTTCTACACTGCAGTATGTACAGATCTCTACAACAGTGTACAGGGGTGTGTAACAATTGGAATGTATTCCCCACCATACATGGCATATATGGGCACACAAGCAGACACACATGGCAGTACTGTGAATCATACACCTGCTATATGATGATAAGTCTGACAGACATGCAGCAGTACTGGCCACATTATGTGTACCAACGATACCTTCGGCAATTGTGCTGCTATATTCACACGGGAGGATGTAAGTGTTACAGGTGTCAAGTGATTTACAGTCAGTAACACCCTGACCGCTGTGTAGGTTGTATGTCTTCACCTTCAAGTAACAGTAACATAGTGTACTGTTTGCACATATAATGGTAGGATGGCTTGTGACACACCTGTGAGCCGTCTTCATCAAACATCCATCTGCAAAGGTGGATCACCACTTTATTTACACACATCCATCCATACCTGATGTACATCCTACCATACTGTCAGTATTTCACCATATACAGGTGTCAATGATGGGGCTGCATTGCAACTGCATGTTGTAGTTAGGCACAGATGAATGACATACATCAACTACTGCACATGCATGGTAGCTGCATGCACACCACTACATGTACATGTGCATTGGTCCTACATTCCTGTCATGTAGCCATGTTTGTATGCATTGCAATTGGTGGACATGTGTGATAACATACATAACACATGGACTGTTGTATGATATGATGGTTTTCATGGGTAACTAGTACAGAGGGAATGTTACCTTGGTCAACATTGCTACCTTATGGACTGTTAGCATTCAACAGCCATGGACCTACCTTCCATGTGCATGTGTGTGATTGCTGTAGCCACTTGTCTGCATGGAGGACAGCAAAATCTATGCTATGTACATATGTGTTGTGTGTGTGTGGGCCATGTACATATCCACTGCGATTACATGTATGTCATATCCAAACATGAGTGTTCTTTGGTGTACAGCGATAGTCATCTGTTACAGCTGTGTAAGACCCAGGGCCCCTGTTATGTGTAGAGCTGACCTGGTTATGAGCAGTGGTATCATTGCATTGCATAACACATGATGGAACCCTGTCAGTACATGTGTAGTCTGCACAGTTGCTGTAGACCTATGTACAGTCCACTGGTCATGAGTCACATGGTGTTGTAGTAATGTATGGATGTGTGTTGCTGGTCCAAGGACATGGTGATGTGAGGGCTACATAGTAGAATGTGGCATTTACCACTGTGATTTGTACCGGAGACATCTGTGATGGCTCTTGAGTGTGTACTGGTCAGTACATGTGAGTGGCCTTCATGTACTTGGGGACAGTAACACCAAACTGTGCCCTTCCGTGTTTAGAATCCATGTGCATGCAAGACAGCCCTTCACTACTACTGTGTGTGTGTCAGCATGCCCAGTATGCCGTTGTGTAGATGGACACACAGTACATTCCAAACTGTGCCCTTCCGTGTTTAGAATCCGTGTGCATGCAAGACAGCCCTTCACTACTACTAAGTGTGTGAGCATGCCCAGTACGCCGTTGTGTAGATGGACACACAGTACATTCCAAACGGACATGTGATACTAAGTGTGTGAGCATGCCCAGTGACACCTTGTGTCGGTTATGTGCCTTTGTGTATGGGCATGGCCATTGAAATCCTGTATAGCGATGGTGGTCGTCCAGGCAACAGATGTCCATACCCCATGTCAGGATGGATTCCTACATTGAACACACTGGTTGACTGTCTTGAAGGGTGTACTGTCTGTGGTGCGTCTCGTATCTATGTAGTGTTGTAATAGTGCTCTGTGGATAGGCAGTTGTCCCGCACACACCACTGCCGTGTGTTTGTCTACATCTACCTTGGGACAGTAATATGTTTTTAGACTGCTCACTCTCTATGCGTTCCCTATCGGCGTCTTTGCCTTTGCGGATGATGTCATCCACCTAGAAGTATGCCTCTGGGAGTGCTGTGTTCCAGTAATCTCGGTAGCACATTCTGTAACTGCGTAATGCTGTAGTGTGATAAGGTAGTTAGGTGTATGTTTGACTCCCAGCCATGCCAAGTGTGTGTGTGTGTGTGTGTGTGTGTGTGTGTGTGTGTGTGTGTGTGTGTGTGTGTGTTTCCAGCTGCCTGGCAACAGAGTAATGCTTTTAGATGGCTCACTCCCCATACATTCCCTATAGGCGTCTTTGCCTTTGCTGATGATGTCATCCACCTAGAAGTATGCCTGGCCTGTGGGAGTGCGGTGATGCTGAAACTCAGTAGTGCATTCTTTTACTGCATAATACTGTAGTGTGGTAGACTAGACAGGTAGGTGTTCGGTTCCAAGTCATAGCAGGTGTGTGTGTTTGGCAGTTATACCGTATGTGTTGGTATCTGTGGGTGGCTAGCTGCGGGATGTGTTCAGTGTGTTTTGTTGCTGACCTATATAGTGCCCACAGCCTGCATATTCTGCCAAGACACTGGGTTGTCAACACATACATTTGCCAATAGGTCTGGTGAGTAAATGTCAGCAGCCCTACTCTTACCCTTGATACAGTCTGACCCATGTGATGAAACAAAACACATGTGCCTTGATAATAACAACACTACATGATGCAGGTGGCACATGTAGTTTCCTTTTCATTCCTGTCTAATGCTTTGCTGTCATGTGGTCTGCTGTTGTGATATGTGTGTATGTATATCTATATATATATATATATATATATGTATATATATATATATATGTATGTCTATGTTTGGCCGAAGGAGGAGAAGAGGCGGAAGACATGGCCAAAGGCAGGAGGAGAGGAGAAAGGCTAGGGCTGTGGTAGTGTGAGGGTCATAACTTTGAATGTTGGCAGTATGACTGGTATAGGGAGAGAGCTAGCTGATGTGATGGACAGAAGGAAGGTTGGTATACTGTGTGTGCAAGAGACCAGATGGAAGTGGAGTAAGGCTAGGTGTATCAGCGGTGGGTTCAAATTGTTTTATCATGGTGTGGATGGGAGGAGAAATGGCGTAGGAGTTATTCTGAAGGAACAGTATGCTGAGAGTGTTTTGGAGGTGAAAAGAGTGTTGGATAGAGTGATGTTTATGAAGCTGGAAATTGATGGTGTAATGATGAATGTTCTTAGTGCATATGCTCCACAAGCTGGGTGTGCAGTGGATGAGAAAGAAAAATTTTGGAGTGAATTGGATGAAGTGGTGATGACTGTACTCAAGGGTGAAAGAGTGGTGATTGGAGCAGATTTCAATGGGCATGTTGGTGAAGGGAACAGAGGGGATGAGGAAGTGATGGGTAGGTATGGTGTTAAACAAAGGAATGCAGAAGGTCAGATGGTAGTGGATTTTGCGAAAAGGATGGACATGGCTGTGGTGAATACGTATTTTAACAAGAGGGAGGAGCATAGGGTGACATACAAGAGTGGAGGAAGATACACACAGGTGGATTTTATCTTATGTAGGAGAGCCAGTTTGAAGGAGATTGGAGACTGTAAAGTGGTGACCGGAGAAAATGTCATTAGGCAGCATAGGATAATGGTTTGTAGGATGACATTGGTTATCAAGAAGAGGAGGAGGAGTGTGAGGGCAGCACCAAGGATCAAGTGGTGGAAATTTAAAAAGGGTAATTGTGAGGTGGAGTTCAGGGATGAGTTAAGGCAGGCACTGGGTGGCAGTGAAGAGTTACCAAATAGCTGGGAAACTACAGCAGAGCTAGTAAGGGAGATGGCTAGAAAGGTGCTTGGTATCACATCTGGACAGAGGAAAGACGACAAGGAGACATGGTGGTGGAATGAGGAAGTACAGGAGAGTATACAGAGAAAGAGGTTGGCAAAGAAGAAGTGGGATTGTCAGAGAGATGAAGAAAGTAGACAGGAGTATAAGGAGATGAGGTGCATGGCAAAGAGAGAGGTGGCGAAGGCTAAGGATAAGGCATATGAAGAGTTGTATGAAAGGTTGGACACTAAGGAGGGAGACAAGGACCTGTACCGATTGGCTAGACAGAGGGACCGAGCTAGGAAAGATGTGCAGCAGGTAAAGGTGATAAAGGATAATGATGGAAACATACTCACAAGCGAGGAGAGTGTGTTGAGGAGATGGAAAGAGTACTTTTAGGGGTTGATGAATGTGAGAGGGAGAGAAGGTTGGATGATGTAGGGATAGTAAATCATGAAGTACAATGGATTAGCAAGGAGGAAGTAAGGATAGCTGTGAAGAGAATGAAGAATGGAAAGGCTGTTGGCCCAGATGACATACCTGTGGAAGCATGGTGGTGTTTAGGTGAAATGGCAGTGGAGTTTTTAACCAGATTGTTTATTGAAATCTTTGGAAAGTGACAGGATGCCTGAGGAATGGAGAAAAAGTGTTTTGGTACCGATTTTTAAGAATAAGGGTGATGTGCAGAGCTGTAGTAACTACAGAGGGATAAAACTGATCAGTCACAGCATGAAGTTATGGGAAAGAGTAGTGGAAGCAAGGTTAAGAATGGACGTGATGATTAGTGATCAGCAGCATGGTTTCATGCCAGGAAAGAGCACTACAGATGCGATCTTTGCTCTGAAAGTGTTGATGGAGAAGTACAGAGAATGTCAGAAGGAGTTGCATTGTGTTTTTGTAGACTTAGAGAAAGCATATGACAGGGTGCCTAGAGAGGAGTTGTGGTATTGCATGACGAAGTCAGGAGTGTCAGAAAAGTATGTAAGAGTGGAACAGGATATGTACGAGGGTAGTGTGACAGCGGTGAGGTCTGTGGTGGGAGTGATGGATGCATTTAAGGTGGAGGTGGGGTTACATCAAGGATCAGGTCTGAGCCCTTTCTTATTTGCAATGGTGATGGACAGGTTGACAGACGAGATCAGACAAGAGTCCCCATGGACTATGATGTTTGCAGATGACATTGTGATCTGTAGTGAGAGTAGAGAACAGGTGGAGGAGACCCTGGAGAGATGGAGATATGCTCTAGAGAGAAGAGGAATGAAGGTCAGCAGGACTAAGACAGAATATATGTGTGTGAATGAGAGGGAGGATAGAGGAATGGTGAGGATGCAAGGAGTAGAGGTGGCAAAGGTGGATGAGTTTAAATACTTGTGGTCAATAGTTCAGAGTAACGGTGAGTGTGGAAGAGAGGTGAAGAAGAGAGTACAGGCAGGATGGAGTGGGCAGAGAAGAGTGTCAGGAGAGATTTGTGACAGACGAGTACCTGTAAGAGTGAAAGGGAAGGTCTACAAGAGGGTAGTGAGACCAGCTATGTTATATGGGTTGGAGACAGTGGCATTGACAAAAAGGCAGGAGTTTGAGCTGGATGTGGCAGAATTAAAGATGTTAAGATTTGCACTGGGTGTGACGAGGGTGGACAGGATTAGGAATAAGTATATTAGAAGGTCAGTCCAGGTTGGAAGGTTTGGAGACAAAGCCAGAGAGGCACGATTATGTTGGTTTGGACATGTGCTGATGAGGGATGCTGAGTATATCGGGAAAAAGATGCTAAGGATGAAGCTACCAGGTAACAAAAAGAGGAAGGCCTAAGATAAGGTTTATGGATGTGGTGAGAGAAGACATGCAGGTGGTTGGTGTGACAGAACAAGATGCAGAGGACAGGAAGAAATGGAAACAGGTGATCTGCTGTGGCGACCCCTAACGGGAACAGCCGAAAGAAGATGATGATATGTCTATGTATATATATATATACAAATAATATATATGATATATGTAGATATAGAGAGATAGACATAGATGTGAACATATATGTTTGGGGACATCAGCACTATTAAATGTTTGTGCCGGATGATCTGTATGTGATAAACTGGGATGTACGTACATCTGCCATGGTGTAGTGGTAATGCACATCGTCTGTAGTGTGCAGATTCATGGGTTGTAGTCATGTAGACACCAGTTATTTTGTTGCTGGGAAGACCATGGGACATTAAATATGGTGATAGTAAGGCACCTGTTGCCAGTTGTGTATGGATCTGAGCGACACTGAGCAGTGGTTATTAATTTGGAGGTTCGGTACGGGTCATATGACTATTCATTAGAAGACTATACTATGTAGATGAGGTTGACAATAGTGTATCCCATTTATCCCCAGGGTGTCATGCAGGTCCCTTTGAGTGTATGTGTGTAGTTAGCTGGGTGCAGGGCTCGAATATAGTTGACAGCATGGGAGGGGGGTCAGGCATACTGTACATACATTGCAGAACTGTGCCTCGGGAGTGCTCCTGCCTTAGCACACCTAAGCTAGGGGTGTGTCTATACCTGTCTGGTGACACTGGGAGGGATGACAGCAGTGGTGGGGTAGTCAGGGTGTACTGGCTGCACAAACAAGTGTTGATCAGCACAATCAGCAGATGATATGGCCAGCCCACACCTGAACAGTACGGTAATGTGAGCAAGCAGCATACACACAGGTTTCTTCCGCACTCTACACCACCGGTGTATACCTGCGGGGACATGTCACGACACAGTCCAACCAAATGAGAAGGGCTGCAGCAGGCAACATAAACCAACATGTGCAGGAGGCTGAGGGCAGTGAGGATGTGTATGCTGCCGAACAACCCTTACTGGGGTGACATAAGACTTTATAGACCCAGGGTGACTTACCAGGGGCTACATGAGCTGGGGATGGTGGAACACTATGGGGTGGACAGAGACCTCCTACAGCAGCTTGTTGACCTGTGCCTGCCACACCTGACACATCAAACAGGCTGAGGGAAACCCATCACAGTGGATACCATGGTATGTGTTGGCCTAGGTGTACTAGCCACAGGTACCTCACACAGCACAACCGGGGATATCATGGGTATTTCACAGGCATCTGCATCCAGAGTATTGCACCAGTTCACAGATGCCATGTCAACACATGCTAGTGAGAATGTACATGTCCTCAACACATGTGATTAGTAGACCAGCAATATGCATCAGTTCAACCACATGGATGACTACCCTGGGGTACTGGGTGCTATAGCCTGCACACACATACACATGGAAGCACCACCCAGTGAGCGGGGTAGGGCCTACAGTCACTGCAGGGGCATATCCTCCAACAACTAGGCCATATGCGATGGCCAGGGCATGAGATTGAATGTGTGTGCTGTCTGCCCTGAAAACTATGATGATTCCGATATATGGCTTCTGACACAGCTGTACCACACCAATGCGAATACGGACATCCCCTACAGTCTCCCAGTGAGGGATGCTGGGTAAACACTGGTGTCGTGGCTGATGACACCCATCAGCAATGCACACACACCTGAGCACTCACACCATAATGAGGTGGATGCACAGGCAAGACATATAATTGTGCATGTGTTTGGGATGCTCAGTTCACGGTTCTGGTATCCGGACACATCCGGTGGAGCCCTGCAGTATTCACTAGCTACATGCACACAAGTTGTTATGGTATTTGCTATGCTACACAATCTTATCCTGCAGTAACAGTTGCAGCAGGAACAGCATGGGGCAGGGCCACACAGCCCAACACCACTGTCAAGGCCTGTACAGGCACAGTGTGACTTGGCGAAGGAACTACCTGAGCAGGGCACAGTCGGCGAAAGGCCGTGCACAGTATGACCTGCCCTTGGCAAAGAGGCAGCACAAGGCATATGCACTGACACAGTAGGTACCCACGGATTTCCACTCTCTGACCCGCACACAGTACAATGGATGCCAAACATAGCACTACCTGTGCTCGGCCATGTATAGGAGGTGCACTGTGTGCATCCGACATAGGCAGCCCTCCAGCACCGTTCTCAGGTCCAGAACACCCCCAGGGTACATCTATCAACCTAACAATTGGCAGATGTATTAGAATGTGTATTTACCCATTGCTATGGTATGTATGAGAGCATACAAGTGACTGTGGTGGCCGAATGTTAGGGCAGCAGACAGTACACATCCATAGTGGCACCATGACCTCTGTAGCACATATGAGGGTCACAATGGTAGCCATTAGTACACAGGGTGTCCTAACCCACTGCAGATTATGGGCTGACCATCATGTGTGTCCATACAGCCCACACACATTCCATGCAGCTGGACAGGTGTGGACCAATACAGACAAATGATATACAATGGCCTATGGATATGCCCACTGAATGACCCCAACCCCCTAAGACACACACAGACTACAGCAGGCCAGGCAGTTTGATGTAGGTTGTGAAAGCTAGGACGTCCAACACCACTGTGCTGGTATTTAAAGCTGGGGTCTGACGTACACTGGTATCCCTCCAACCAGCAATTTAGGTAGGTCCACACACTGACATGGAGTACCTGGCATACCAGTACAGTAGTGGCAGATGTGTACAACTGTCAGCTGTGCCCCCCGTCCAACCTACACATGTGAGAGTCATGTGCACCACCCACGGTGCTGTGTAGGACTGTGGTTGCGGTCGCATGTCCCCTCACACTATGCAGACATGTAGCAACTGTCAATGCCACATGACCATTAGCTACCCTGCAGACACAGCATGACACCTGTCTGTGTAGAACGGAAGGGTCAGCAACACAGTACTATCTGGACATGTGACACATGCGATACAGTTGACCATACTTGGCATGCTCACACACATGACAGTATGATGGTAATGTTGGTCGACAACATGCGTAATAGTCATACTGGGCATGCTGACACACTGAAACACAGGACGGCCAGGCATGCATGAAACAGCGGTCTGGACATATCTGCCAGTACATTGCTATACTGTTGGATGACTGCGCTGTATGGTGTGTGTGTGGTCTATTGTCTGTAAATATGCCATGGTCTATTGTTAATTCACATGAGCTATGTGCGCAGGGTACTGCTGCCAATACGTGAATAGGGCGGTTCTTTGTTTGCAGACAGACCAACGCCTTTGGATACGGACTGGGTAAGGCAGATTCCAGCAGGTGGGAGCAGTTGTGTGTGGGTTTGCACAGTGTTAAGGACTGCTGACCTCTGGTTATAGCATCTTATACCCGTTTAGACTCCACATTTCTTTGACAGTGCACTACTGGCATACTGGTAGACAAACACGCTTACAGCCACTCGGTCACCGACATTTCTGCTTACATTTGTCACTCATGCTAGGTGTGTGCGATCCCTTGTGATGCGTATTACATCGGACTACATGGCTACAGTATCGGGTATGTGTAACCATTTGGTGATGGCAGGCGTTCGACTGTACGGACTCGGCGGCCTGTCCAGTGACGTAATCATATTATATGCGTGTTCCTCATATGATCTGCTCCCATCTGCCTGATACATGGGAACCGATACTCTGCAATGCTGACATGTGAATATGATTTTGTTAACTCGGCTGTCCGCCGAGTCATGCTACCGCATACCTACTGTACATTTTCCACCTTTCAGATTGCACGATGTGAGACTGTAGGTCTGACACCTTTCCCACTTTGCGTGGGACAGTTCCTCATTAGGCATATGTCATGTGACAATACCAGACCTTTCAACCAGTCAGGGACAAATTTCTACTGAATCAGGGACAAGTCAAGAAAACATCAGGGACAATCAGGGACATTTTGAAAAAAGTAGTGCCATTAACGTGAAACATCGACAGAATCAGAGCATATCAATTAATACACATTTTCTGAAGTAAAAGAAGTTTATAACTCTTACTTATTGTCATTAGTCATTAAGTGTAATTCACGACCTTTCCTCCAAAAATCACTAATTTTAGGAGGGATTCAGAGGGACAGAGTTAAACTTTCGGTCAAAATCAGGGACGTCCCTGAAAATCAGGGACAGTTGAGAAGTATGGACAATACTCTAGCCATTGCAACTGTCCTGATTAGGGGACATTCTCATGTTGTACATGTCTGTAGTGGTTGCTTGTTACAGGTCTTGTATACCTGACATGTCAATATGTTATATGTCGTATCATAAGCAACTTTACTGCTGCTAGACTATGCTTTGATTTGTGCCGATATGTATATTTCTGTACTATGCATGGCTGTAGGTATGTTCTGCTCTGGTACGTCTGACATTTCTACAGAGCAGGTTCCACATTGGCCATTCAGAATGGTGGCGGCCCTATAGATATGTAGAGCTATCACATGTGTCAAGGCAACACATACCCACAGCCAGTGGTAAACTGACGACTTCCATGGTTTGCATACATTAAGGTTATTCTTGTAGCATTATAATTGCTAATACTGTTTCCTATTACATGTAGCTGTTTCTGATACAACAAATTAATTTCTGACACCACTACACACACTATATAGCCTCCTTTCCCGAACTCACAGGCCATGTGCCATAACTGTCATTTTGCAGGACACAACTGCCCAGACAGATGTATCTCTCAAAAGTGTATGGGTGTTGAACCTCATCTATTATGCTATCATCTACCTAAGGTAGTCAGCAAATTATGCACTTTCTGTCACTATCAGACCTCACATACCAATGGGAGTGAATGAACACTGTATCAGGAACAATGCATAACACCCTGTGGGACACATTTAGATGATTGGTTCTATTAACCAGACACATTTACAGTTACAGAGCATATGTATTCATTCACATTTGTCGAGGTGCATGCTGTTTATGACTCATACATGTTGTCATCTGTCATTACCTGTATTCCACCACCTGTCCACCTAATATCACTAGTTCAGGAAGTGTTTAGCTGGACTTTGTTACACTCTGATTCATAACTATGGACATCCATGCTAATCGGGTACACGGCACTGATTTGGTCTCTATGTATTCCCCCGATGGTTTACAGACTATCCAGTAGATGTGCTCTTCAGGTTTGGGAGGTGTAGGCATATGCTATGCCCACATAGGAATATTAATGATTTCCACTGGGCGGGCCTAATACATCTCGGCCAACCAGCACCTGCACACTTAAGCCCATTATTGCATACCCATAGTCCACCTACCTGGCACCCCTCTACAGCAGTCATGGCAAATACTTACTGCGAGTGCAGCTGGGGTATGAGCACACCCCTACACATTGCCCACTCTCCCCGTCTCGGGACACATGTCGTACGTTTTGTCAACCCATGTATTATCACACTTGCACAACCTACTGTTCCATGTGCACCTACATCCTGCTCACATCGATGACAATAGGTTCATACGTACCCTGAATTTTTATGGCCCCGCAAGGGACTCCGTTATCCATGTTTAAAGTGTAGACCTTGCAGATCTCTCCCACTGGTACTTTCCTACCGGTGTTTGGGACAGCGGCAGTGTATTGATCTGTATTGCCTGCCTGTATGTCTGACCGGTCTAGCTGGGCGGTGTGGGGGGTACAACATTTATTTATTGGACCTCCCAGTCACATATGCCCGGGCTGTAGATATGTTACCCCTAATTGCTGTAAAGTAACATAGTTATCTACATGTGTATATCTACAATGACATATATATTTGTTTTGTGTGTATGTCTATATATCAATACCTGTTGTTTGTGTATATATATCTAACTATATATATCCGTAGTATATCCTTGTGTGTGCATATATACGTTTTTATCTATGTATACATCTGTGTGTCCATTAACCTATACATTTCCGGACATAGACACTTACACATGCGTATTGGGTTTTATCCCTGCTTCAACAGCATACTATTGCCTTAGTCATTATGACAGCGACACTTCACTCCAGTGAACTTGTGATCAGTATATTGCACGTTATACAGCAGACAGATGTCACACGTTTTTCATGTCTGGGGTGCTGCTGCTAACTGGGATGTGATACAGTGTCATTAGACCTATTAACTGTATACGCAGCCTATTTTTCCTGCTACTGTGTTTGTTTCTGTGCACATTCATATTATTACTGTTGATAGAATGAGTGTTTGTGTTACTGAGATTGTACGTCACCATATTGATGTCTTCATGTAGTTGTGTCTTTCTGCTTTTCCCGGTTTTGGGTTGTCACAGCAGAACTCCTTTCTGCTCATGGGTGGCGTATAGATTTTACATGCCGGGCTGCCAGCCCTGACGCACAATTTCTGACAACGATACGCCCATTCACGCATGTCTCCACGCAAACGATGCTCTATCTGGGAATCGCACCTACGTACTAGCTGACCTCCATGGGCCATTCCACTGCACCCGGCACAACATACCCTAGCACTCCTGTGTCCATAATCGCATATCCATAGTTTCTCCAACACACCCGTGTTGAGTTTCCACGCATAACAGCCATTATACACCTGATATCGCAGCCATGACACACCTTTACACATTGCCCTCTCCAGAGCATTGGGGCCCTACACACATTTTGTATTCACAGGCTCACCATCAATTCATATTTGCACATATGTGCCTTTCCTGGTGTTATGGATTACGAACGGTTTGCAGGTTACAAGTGTAGGTGGTCGCAACATGTACTACATTCTGTCTGTTTACAATGTTGACGTAGCACTTCAACGATGTTATGGCCACTGGTATAACCCTGCCTCTGGTGTGAATAGCGGTGCTCTACTCACACTTGTGCAGCTTTATCTGACATATGCTGTGAGCACTTTATAATTCCTTACTTGCTCTAGATTCCCTTCACAACCCTTATGTTTGCTTTCGTCTTTCGGTGTTCCTTACATATATTTATATATATATATATATATATATATATATATATATATATATATATATATATATTTATATATATATATATATATATATATATATATATATATATATATATATATATATATATATATATATATATATATATATATATATATATATATATATATATATATATATAGATAGATAGATATGTAGATATATATATATATAGATAGATATATAATTGCATATTTCTGTTATGTCTGTGGATATTTATATATAGATATATATATATATATAGAAATATAATTGCATATTTCTGTTATGTCTGTGGATATTTATCTATACACACATCTATCTATCTATATAAATATATATCTATATAAAAGTTACAGCTGTACAAGACAACATACATTTACTATGTAATAGCTACATACACCAACGCAGGTGCACTTGCATCTACTTATTCTGAGTTACATATGTTTACTAGCACTTCTTTGGGATTACATGTGCCTTATTCCTCATGAAAGTACCACTTTGATTGATGGAGTCCGGTTAATGGATCCATGTGAACGTGGTCACCTTTACATGTATAAATGTTGGCTTTACAGCACAGAGCATTCATTACACAATTAATATGTGCTATAGTCGTACTTGAACTGGGAATGCCTTTACGTTAGGTGGATGCTCTAACCACTACACTATTGTTGTTCTGGCTCATGTATATGTATACCCATGGTTCATAGCTACTCTGACATATGCCTCACCGCTTCCCTTACACAGCAGGCATCCATTCTCCTGCTGGGAAAACCACAGTACTACACTTACGACATTCCCTGCTTCCTACTGCTCTGGACCCGTGCTGTATGTCTACTCACTGCAAGGATATTCAGAACTCCTACGCTTATAGTCCTCGCACATACGCGTGATTGATTGTCAGGGTGTTCATGTGCTGGTCCGGGTTTAGGCTCGGCCGACTGGTGACTAAAACTGCCCTGGCGCTGTTCAAATATCAGACGTAGCACATGGACAGAGTCAGTCCAGATTTTAACATTCTACCTGTGTTTACAGAAGCAGGTGTTTGGGCACCTCTGACCACATTATTAGGTCGGCGCTACATAATTTAGGGTGAGGAGTGGTTCCACGTGTTTCCCTTCCCATATGACTATTTTATTAATTTATAGATACAATGAATATTATTCTGGACATCAGTTATAAATTCACTACAGGTATGCAATAGTCCTGTCAACAGATGTGACAGTTTGTTGGTGTACTTATGTGTACGGACCTCTGTGATACTCGGGGACTCATTTCTACAGTGACAGGGACAAGGCTATGACAACTCAGGGACAATCATGGACACTTCTACCATATTAGTACTATTAACTTGGAACGTGTTGACAGATTCATAATACTACTAATTTTCTGCAGTTAAATGCGTCTATAACTCTTCATTGTTGTAAGTAGTCATTCTCATTCAACACCTTTCCTCCAAAGGTTACTGGCATTGTGAATGGTTAAGAGGCTGGCCAGTTATTGTGCGAATGCTCTGACCATTTCTAGCATTGACATTGTCATATGTACAGGTTGGGATATATTCTGGGGACTAGGGTTGCCACCTTTTCAAATGGCCAAGGTGGGACATTTTCGGAACACACATCAGATTTTACAGGCTGACACATACCCATGGTCAGTACAAAGGATAGAACTTTACTTTTTTGCCTAAATAAAAGCTTATTCTTGTAGCGATTTAGTTGCTTATTCTGTTTCTTGTAACATTTAGGTATTTTAGACACAGAATAATTATTTTATGCAACTATTACATAACATATGGGACTAATTATGTCCTACAATCAGGACATTTACCATTTTTAATATTTTTTGTCAGGACACAACTGCCCAAAGAGGGACTGTCCCTCACAAAGTGGGACAGGTGGTAACCCTACTGGGGACACCAGATTGATTAGGCCAACACATAGCCATGGTCAGTGCAGGTTTAGAACATTAATTAGTTTCCTAGCTGTGAGCCTATACCTTTAGCACTTTTGTTGTTTGCCTGTTTCTTGTAAGAATTACGTTTATTCTATCCTGATGTGACTGCTTTAGGCAACTGTTACATGCAGTATGGTACATAGTTATTTCCTACAATCACAGGACATTTGGCATTTTATCATTGTTGGTCAGGTCACACCTACACATACAGTAATTGTCCCTCACACAGTGGATCAGGGGGTATCCTGTTTACTTTAATGCCTTCATCACCCTTATTCCATGTGCCACTATGCAAATGTGTGCAATATATTCCCTCGCTTATTCGTGTCAGGACACGTGCATCATGGGCAGGTGTTTGATCCTGGGTAGTAGGTTATGCATGACCATCTAGGGCTGGACAGTCTCGTGGACCACTACTGCACATTCCAACTTGTGTCCAGATGTCTACAGGACTGGACATTGTGTCTTGATACCCATTCGAATGTTTACACAGGTTACTTATCCCATGAGGGATATCCAAAAATTTAACAAGACTGATAATAACAAGACCGATACCGACCATTCTTCTGGCATTATGAAAATGTGCTGGGGGTTTTACATGCAAGGGATACATAGTTTGCAATCCTGAAACTGCCTAAGGTAACACTACCTGCTACATATGCATAGTGGTCACTATGTGTAGATGTGGCTGTTCCAAACTAGTAGGCCAAGTATGGCTGGATTTGGTGGACGTTCAGGTATGGGGGCGGGTTGTGTGCTGTGGAGGGGATGCTGGGTAGTCCATTATGCATCCAGGTTTGTTGCATTTGATATGGCCAGTTCCGTCAGGACCAATCTGTGGGTATGTGCCGGATATTTCTGTACATTTGTATCGCACATTTTAATATTCATATGTTTGTGGGATTGTGTTCTACAGTATGGCCTGTCTGGTTGTATTGCAGATGTGTATACATGTTTTTGTGTTTCTTTCTGCTTCACCCACTGCTCCCTCATACATCTCCAGTTCACCTATTATGCATAAGACACAGTCTTACCTTTAAGGATTATGCCATTACCCATCCCCCCCCACACACGTATTCCTGACACTCCATCCATCACTGCTTTGGTTGATGGCCCATGACATGGTCAAGGTAACACATTGCATACCCTACATATGTCAGGTACCTGTATGGTTGTGTGGACTACCCTGCCATGTTTGACCTTCCACATGCTATACCTCACGCACATAGGTACACGCTCACACTTAACTTTCATGACATGGTTGGCATACCCAGGTAATACCCGTTCAACTGTGACACATCCTGACAAGTTCGGCTTGGACCGCAGATGTGCGGATTTTGGCCAACTGTTCAAATCATTGGTAGGATGCCACCTTTTCCTATGTCCAGGATGGGATATATTTTGGACACATATCTGATTGTACTGGACAACACGTACCCACAGTCAACGCTATGGATAATACTTTTCCTTTCAGCCCACATGTTGCCTTATTGTTGTAGCAGTTTATATGCTCCTTCTGTTTCGTTTACATGCTTATTCTATTTCCTGTCCATATGGTATGTTAAATACGGATATACCTATTGTATGTGACTATTACATGCATTGTGGGATATAATTCGGTCATATGGTCGCTAGATATTTACATTTATCATGTTTTTTGTTATGGACACATCTGCCCAGCTGTGTACCCTCCCTCACAATATGTGTCAGCTGGTGACCCTGACCATTGGGCTGGACGTACCTATTGGCAGTGCGCTAACATATGATGCTTTTCACTTCCACTTGGTATAACTATCTACACTGCGTTGGACTACGGGCACACGGTTTTCAATGTTATTTGTTCGAGGGATAGGGACCCGTTATTTCCTACCATGCATTTGTGTTTGCTTCTTCATTTTGTGTTCACAGGAACTGTCTTGCATGCTTTGCATATGTTTCAGTATCCACAGACACTGACAGATGTATTTACTATTGCTTGCAAATTGTTATATGCAAGCATTTTAGGTTGCACGTCGACAGCTGACATTTCCACGCCTCCGTGCGGCACTTCAACACACCCTATGCACTCGCACTCCTTTCCTATGCACGTGGCTGTGGCGGCAGCGTGCCTTCATTAATATGCATTTGGCACTACTGTGCTATCTTCACACCACACGGTCGGCGCAAGCCTAACGCCGGCCTTGCGACGAGCTTCATGAATCCCGGGGACTGATTGCATCTCATCCTTTTAACAGATTCATTTCCAGGACTCTTAGTCTTCTTATAGTAGTATTCAAGACCTTCTGTTTTTGCTGATCTGTTATTTTTCCCTGTCTCCATAGCCACTTATCACTGATCCTGCCATTATCCGAGAGATTTTAGTTTTGCATTGCTAAAGGATTTTAGACTACTTTTTCCATCATGCGTCTCTATATATTGCTCTTGCTTGCTGTTAATGCTTTAATGCATGTAGTCCAAATGTATAAATCTGTCCATTTATTCATCTTTTGCATTGAAACAGGCTGTGGTACCAGTGCAACTTTTCTTCATTGTAATACAGTTCTCCATTATCAAAGCTGTATGATACGTCAACTACCAAAACATTTGTCAGTCCCTAAAACATAAAGCATCCTAGTTCCACCCAAGAGAATGATTGGTTGCACTGCTAAAATGTTACACAGCTGTTACAGAGTGCTGGGGATTCAGTAAAATCCATGCAGGCTTAGTGCAAAGCCTACATGGAGTTAAAGAGATTGTGAAGGGAGCAGCAGCGCTAATTACATATGCATGCTGCTCACCACGTTTAAATGTAAAGAAGCACAGTTTCATGCCCTGCAACAGTGTTGCTGGTCAGGAAACCATGCATAGCAACATGGACAGCAGTAGTCATGATGACCTCTTTAACTATGGAAAAACCATATATGCGAGATTGTGCGGAAAGCCACAAAGACTACCAGGTTTATTAATAATGCAATGTAAATAGTTCCAACAAATTACATAAAACTGTACAAAGTGCAGAGTATTGTGGAAACCTGTGTCAGGCACACTGAATAAAAGTTGTGTAAATGATCAGTTAGGGTACATGGACCGCATTATAAATAAATAGTCATGTGAAATGTGTGTATTGAAAAGGGACACAGAGATGAATTGTGGGAATGAACATAGGAAAAGAGGGCAAGTGAAACATGGTAATGTGCAGCATATGAGGGCATGTCAGTGAAGATAGTTGTGGCATGGATGCTAATCACATACTGACATGATACAGTATAGAATGCACACTTATTGTATATCATGTGACTGTCACAGAAGGTGATGTATTAATGAAATTGATACTTTGTGATATAAGCATCCTGACATGAACAATGGACAGGACTTATATCAGGGATGGTATATACAATGCAGATTATGTCCATATTGCGAAGCTGTGCAAAATGAGTTGCCTGAATATAAATGTAATGTCAGCATAGGTATCAAGCAGGACACATAGTCAACCCCACACTTTTACAGCTGCAAGACCTGTAGGACTCATGCATGCATTGCATGTTAACGTAAATTAATTTAAACACAAAAGTGCACGGAACATTTCATGATCATAGCTGGTGCAAGCACACTGTCAGAGTCACTCACAGTAAGGAGAACTGCTCCATTACTTCTTGCTGATAAGTGCCATTCTTGTTATGAAGCTAAGTGCAGTTTCTGGTTCTGTAGCTGATAAGGTGTCTAAGCGCAGTTTCTGGTTCTGTAGCTGATAAGGGTGTGCTAAGTGCAGTTTCTGATTCTGTAGCTGATAGGTGTCTGCATTCTCTACCCATACCACCACATGTAATTCAGGGAATACCCACACCACCACATGTGATTCAGGGAGTTTGGCTCATACTTTTGGTCTGTTCTTCTTAATATTTGTGGTTTTCTGGCAAATCAGTGAGAATGGAATTCATTAAATAATGACAGCCCTTTAAGTCTCAGTCTTATCTTTTTTGGAAACACATGGTAACACAAAACACTATTTAGCAACTTTCTAAGATTATACAAGCAATATTGAAAATGTGTCCCTGGTTTGGGCCCTTTGCCCTCTCCCGAATAAATTTTGGCTTTATCCAGATTTCTTCTGCTGTGAAATTGAGCACTGTAGGTGTTTCAAGTGGATGGTGCAGTGGTAGTGTTGTTGCCTTACAGCAAGAGGTTTTTTGTTTTGATTCTTGGCTGGGGTGTCTTCTGTGTGGAGTCTGTATGTCCTCCCTGCATTTCTCTGGGTTTCCTCTAGGTACTCTAGTTTCCTCCCATGTTACAAAGACATGCATCTGGAGCATTTCTCCCTGGGCCTGTGCTGCAGTTGGCGTTCTTCCAAGTCAGACTTTCCCAGTAAACAAATGTTAAATAAATACAAAATTTTACAAGGAGTTGAAAGCTTCAGGGGAAGAGAAGTTTAGCATTGCTTATTCCAAGACCATTCACATTATTAGTAGTAGTAGCCTTACTTTTGATTCAGAAGGCTGTGGGTTCTACTCCCAGAGTAAGCAGATGGATTGCTGATACTGTATTGTGTTGTACTTTAAAGGAAGTGGATGCTACAGTCCTGTGAATGTCCTCCTTTGGAGGAGTTACCTAGTAACTATGAACCTGTTATCAGTTTGCCATCCATTCCCTATTGCAATATTACTAGCGTATCATGTTTTAATGTAACATAGGCAATTTTATATTCAAGGGCAACAACCACTTTATTTGTAGATGAAACAATGAAATATAAAGTTGTTTCCTAGCAACAACCTCTTCATTAGTTAGAGATACCTTTAATATGGAAGTTTTTAGATGATTTACTCCAGCAGACATTTTGCATATTTACTGATATTGGTGGATTGTAATGAGTATTGATAGAAGTTTGAGTGGCCTTTTATGGCTGAAATTTTCTGAAATGGGTAGTTTTGTCATTTTTGATTTGCACATTTTGTTTCATTGCTTACTAGAAGACTGTTCAAAACTACAGATTTAAAACACATTCTAACAACTGGTTATGTATCATATAAGGAATATAATTTAATACAATCAGGAAGTTGAATCAAAGAATGCATACATGTATGCATGGCCCTAAAAGTGTGTTTGAAAACAGCCCAGAGGAAAGTGTGAAAGGCTCAAAATCATGGGCAAATTTTAAGTTTTACTCTTGTTACCAGTTACTTGCCAATTTGCTCACAGGATGCAGGAGATCAAAACAGGGGAAGAGATCAGTCACCAATGGAGTCCCCCAGGGTTTGGTCCTTAGACTTTTTCTGTTTGGCATATACATCTCAAAAGTAAAAGGAAATACCAAAGAACTTTGGCCACCTAAGCTTGAGATGACTGCAAGCTATGAGCAGTTATTGAATCCCCAAATTACTTAACCATCATGCAGGAAGGTTTGTCCCAAATAATAACTGGTGTCAAAATCATGACACTGCCCTCTGAGAACTGACCCAGTTGTTTGGCATTTGGAAACTTGTGTGTACACTGGCCTAACTTTTGACCAGATCTAGAGATGTTGTCCCCCTTTACAAATCTCTCATTAGGTCAGCCATTTTGGATAATGCCCACTTTGGTATGTATCTGTCCAGACCCATGCAACAATTGGAATACCTTCAGAGATACCTTACTAAAAGGATACAAGTCCTAAACAATAGGTCTTGCATGGACCACTTCAAAGATTTATTACTATACTCAGTGTCTTACAGAGTGCTTAGAGGTGACATGTCTGGCAGTCAAGGCATCCTCTGACCTAATACAGATGGACCTACTGAACATCAGCAAGACAAATGGCATCAGAAAAACTCAGTCCAGGTATCTAAACTGAATGTTGTGGAGAGATGGATATATATCACAGAGGCTACCACTGTTCCAAAACAGACTATCCATAAAAAAAAAAAACAAAGCTCATCTGTCCATATTCATATGCAACTTGGATCTAAGGATAGAAAATCTACTCCAGGATTGCTCCTCATGCCACTAATGGATAGAGGCAGCTCCTTAAGGCTGCATCCCTTACATGGGTCCCCCCAAATTATCTATGGTATGATCATAGTTATTCTCACTAGGGCTAATATGCAATTATCAGCCACGGGATAGGTAATACCAATCAGAAAATGTTATTTCAAGCACCAAAAGGGAATTGGCTAAGCTTAAAATGTCCTCCAAGTGAACCTATGTTGTGGTAGTAAATAGTTATATCAAATTGCTCTTTTTAGATCACTAAGTGCCCCTGTCACCCCCCCTCTAGTCTTCAACAGCTTTTGGTGCCTATGGCAGGACATATAGTAAAAGGTCCATGGACAACAGCAGACAGAAACACGCACAATCAGGGACAATATCAGAATAATATCACCAGCAATCCCATGTCTTTGAAATAACATACGTGATAGTGAGTGATCATAGATGGTTCTGTTTGAGTTTTAGGCCTGTTATTTGATATGAGTTGTATGTTCCTTTATTGATTTTATGTATTTTATATGTTATATTTATGTATATTAGATATTTGTATTGTGAATATTAGATAAAAGGAATGTGCTGCTTTAAGGAAGGGTGTGTGTGTAGATTGACCAATGGGACTGCTTTCGAGTGTATTTAAACAGGGCAAACATGTATAGGATTATCTGCTGAAGTTCATAAGAAGTGAACAAAAACACTTATCTTTTTTATTTTGTGTTTATTAAAGTTCAATAAATTGTAGTTTTACTGTAGATTCACCTGAGTCATCTTTTGTTTGGACTTTGTTTGTACATGGTCTTTGTGTTTCATTTGGAGAAAGGATGTGTAAGTCAGTTTCGATGTCTGACAAATAATTGATTGGAAAGGGCCTACCATGGAGCCATGAGATAAGGAGCTGATCAGTGGACTGTAGATAGTGGTGACTTCACACACTGCAACATATTTATCATGTATGTGTTCCAGTTGTCTACCCACTTGATAATGTAGGTATTTATGGTTAATTGTGATAGTTTCTCTGCAATACCTGACCGTTGATACTGTGTCAAATGCCTTGGCCTGGTCAAGTTACACAGGATGATAGTGTTGTCGTCATTCATGCCCTTGGTAGCCCATTTAAAGACAATGAATGGATGTAACAGACATAATGTAGCCTGAACAAATCAAACTTGGGTTTAGTACACAGTTGGGATATTACCTGTGTCCTTTTAGAGAAGGTCCATGATAACTCCTTGGCCTACCTCACAGATTAGGAGAGTCAGGATAGTTCTATAACACCATGCATCAAGTGATGATCTCAGGTCCGAAGGGTGCATGTTGATGTACACCTTTCTATGGGATTATAGGCTGTCTGGAGGCTGTGTTGATGTACTGATCCAACTGTGTCTGGTAGGGCATGTTTTAAGTAACATTATAGGCAACCTCTGATGTTGTCAGGGACAATTGCTTCTGTGTTATTGGTCACAGAGAGCACACAAAGGTGCTGCCCTCCTGAGAATAAAAATTGAGTAATGTTTGCATGTATACTTTGGCTGATGGCCAGTGGTGACACCATGGTGACATATGAGACACATTGTCATCTAGCTGATTGTATATGTCCTCTGGGTGGATATGTCTGCTGACTTCTACACCCAGATCTGTGTTTAGTTTTTTATTCCAATTAACATTTCATAAGTATTGAAATTAATGATTTCTGACAAGACCTCCATACAGCCTTGGTCATTCAAAACATTTCCCACACTGTTGCTATGCACACACTCATAAAACTGAAATGTCATGTACTTACATCACTTGCACAGCATATGCCTATATGTGTTTCAAAGTTAAGCTGTGTTTGAGAGGCCTGATGTCACATCAGGACACATTGGAGATCAGTTGTTTGTGGTTCATGTCAAACATTTCCAGACAAAAAAGCTACTTCCCTGGACTACATGAAAAGATACATAGAGGAGCTCTCTGATTTTGTAGCCCAGGCTGTTATGACCCTGACCCTGAGCAGCATCTTGCCCTCACCAAGAATGATGCCACAATACAAAGACAAGATGATCAGCTTTAATAATTGGCTCAATTACTGGTGTCATTCTAGGGGGATCCAATGTCTGTCTGCTTGGGATGACATGCTGGACAAGCCACGCTGCTTCGCAAGGGACTGCTTGCATCTGTCACCACTGGGGTTCCGGATATTGGCTAAGGCTCTTGCCACCCCCATAGTGCCTTTTTAGGCAAGGCTCAAAAGACAAACCCACCACCTTTAAAAAAAAAATGGAAAAAAATTAAGGGTAATGCTGCTCAACGCCAGAAGTCTAAATCTCAAGATGCAGGCTCTCGAAGCACTCCTCAGTATGGAGAACATCGATGTCTGTGCAGTAACTGAAACCTGGTTCAAGGCTCCTGAGAGCACCCAAGTACTACCAGGCTATACCTCGTATCATGCTTTTCAGCCCCAAAACTCAGGCCAAACCAAAAAGGGAGGGGGAGTGTCCATATTCATCAAGGACATCCACACCTCCAGGTTAGTGGCAACACATGAAGCATCAGAGATCATCCAGGTGCAACTAACCATAGGCAAAACTGCTATACAACTGGTAGCATGTTACAGACCATCCTCCCAATCTCAGGAACCCCATTCAGCCTTCCTGAAGACATTGGAGGATATGAATGTCTCACCAAACACCATCATATTGAGAGACTTCAACTACCCTAACATAGACTGGGTGCATTATTCTAGCCCTAGCACGCTAGCCCAAAGGTTCCTGGAATTCATAAATTCAAATGCAATGGAACAGCTAGTCACCTCTCCCACAAGGGGAGATAATATACTAGACCTGATCATCACAAACATGGGGACAAAGTGCTCCACACCAAAAGTATACCCCTCACTAGTGAGATCTGACCACAAACTAATCACCCTGGATATACATATCCCAGCTCCACCCCAACACAAAAGACTACAGTGAAAAACTTCTCAAAAGCTGACTTTACACTTTTTAAGACTGAGATGGTATCCTTTAAGCCCACTGGGCCAGTGGAAACCACATCCCACAATGCTGAATCCTTCACAAATGCTTTCTACGGACATCTCCAAGAATGCATGGATCATGCAATCCCAAATAAAACCAAGACCCTCTCCACCAAGGGCAGGAGTCTTGCCTGGTGGACCACAGTCATAAACAAATTGTATAACAAAAGATGGAAGCTACTGCACGACAGAGCAAAATCCCATAAAGAGAAGGCATCTCTGATCAGCACTAGTAGAAAGCTACATTCTCTCATAAAACATCCAAGACCAACTTTGAGAGTAAAATCGCTATGGACACTAAAGATAACCACAAGGCCTTCTTCTGCTATGTTAGAAACCTGGGCAGAAACCCTCAGATATGCTCAGAGTTAGTTCACAATGACAAAAAATACACTGAACCCACAGATATTGCCAACATTCTGGCAGACAGGTTCAGTGCAAATTTCTCACGTCCCTTACCCCTAAAAGAAGAAATACTTATCCCAGCTAAATGTAACCTCCCTGTCTTCTCAGATGTCCAGGTGAGAACCGCCCTCAGCAAAGCTAAAAACACAGCATCAATGGGACCTGACGGTATCCCGGGTTGCATGCTACGTGAACTCCAAGAGGAGCTAAACCCGAACATAAAAATGCTATATAACCTTAGCCTTAGCCTTACTACAGGATATGTACCCGAACACTGGCGTACAGCAACAGTGGTCCCACTCCACAAAGGAGGCACCTCTACAGACCCTGGTAACTACCGCCCATAAGCTTACCCAGCCTGGTCTGCAAAGCTATAGAAAGAATCATTATGGAACTCATAAACAGTGACATTGGGGACCTATAGACACTTGATCCCACCCAGTTCGGCTTTGTAAAGGGCAGATCCTGCCTTTTGAACCTGGATGACTTTTTTGAAACAGTCACAAGAGCCACCGACGAGGGCAAAGCAGTCCATACAGCCAACCTGAACTTGGCTAAAGCTTTCGACACAATACCCCACTCAGGCATCATAGACAAGCTCAACAGCTTAAATGTAAATGCATATGTCACAAGATGGGTTGCAAACTGGCTAAAGGATAGAACCCATAAAGTAGAAATCACTGGAGCCATGTCATACTCAAAGCCAGTCAAAAGTGGTGTCCCACAGGGCTCTGTCCTGGGACCCCTCTTGTTCGGCATTTATTTCTTAGATGTGAAAGCAAACATGGGAGGATTGTGGCTGACAAAGTTCACAGATGACAGCAAACTAGGCGCCATAGTCGATACACCAGCTGACACATACATCCTACAGAAAGGCCTCACTGAAAAGGACAACTGGTGCCAGAGTCATGGCTTTAAACTAAATGCCAAAAAATGTATAGTCATCCCCTTTGGGAAAAACAAAGTACCCACAAATTATCACATAGACAGTAACCCACTGAGTACGGAAAAAGTAATCAGAGACCTGGGGACCCAAGTCAATAGTGACCTCTCATTTGACACCCACGTTGCCAAAGTGGTTAGAAAGACTTTCTACCTTGCCCACCTTATCATGAAGGGATTCACATCCAGATCAAAGGAGGTCATTGTACCCCTATAGTCCTCCCTTATCAGGCCCATGATTGAGTATAATGCCCCATTTAGTATGTACCTCACCCGGCACTTACAACAGCTGGAGAGACCCCAAAAGTACCTCACCAAGAGGATCAAGGGTCTCCAACATATGTCATATGCTGCCAGACTAAAGAAACTCCAGCTCTATTCAGTAGCATACTGCCTACTCAGAGGTGATCTGTGCCTGACGTACAAGGCCATGTCCAATCAGGAATTGATGGGTATGCTCCACCTCAAAAAATCCAAATCCATCAGAACCACGAGAGCTAAAGATTTAAACCTCAGCACAAATATGAATAGGACATGCTGGAGGGACAGATTCATAACTCAGAGGCTTCCCATACTCCGGAACAGAATCCCAGTTCATGTTAGGCATAGCCCCTCACTGACTCTCTTCAAGATAACTCTTGACGAGTGGATGGGAGATCGTAGGTTTACCCCGGGGGGTCATCTCTGTGTCACTACTAGACAGAGGCACAGTAAACTAATTCTATTATGTAAGGGGGTCTTCACTGTGTCACTACTAGACAGAGGCACAGTATTCTAAATCTATTCTGTACACTTTTGTACCATTACATGGGGTGGCGAAAGCCACATCACTATGGCTAGGCTTATAAATGCCCCAGGGCAGATAGCCTAGTACTACACTATGAAACTATGAAACTATAATGGTGCTGCTGCCACCTCATTAATCCTTAGGTGTAGCAGTCCAACTACACATACAATGAATTCCATGAGGTTGCAATTCCATCAAAATATGTGATACTATAGTTGTGTATATTAAAACATAACAACCATGTGTATGAGACAAGACTTATGTGACCATGTAATCAATACGAATTTATATTGATGTCAGTCACAGAACATTTAATGATGGTATGTAGGCACATGCACACCTGTGCCACACTACAAGTGTCACATTGATGGCAGAATGCAAACTCTGTAGAAGGTTATTCTGCTCCACTACAAAACATGTCTTAATATGCCAGCAATATACATAACAGAGTATCATACCATGTCAGCATTTCTCAGAAGGGATATTACTACAGCTGTTATAGAAAAAGCATGCACTGTAATAGCATCAATGGCCGTAAATACATTAGCTCACATCACAGACTGTAAGAATGGTTTGTAACCATACTGTGCCTCTAGACCTCAATATAGTACATCAATGACAGTAACATTGACATGCCAGTCATTTATAGGGTCATAGGACATTATTAGGCTAATGGCCAACATCACATGAAATCCTTCTCATTATTATACCCTGTAAAAAATCCCTATATCTCTATTATGGAAGATAGCATGCCTATTGTACATATGTGTATACTTGTTTGATTGCATTACATCCTGCCACTGTCCATATGGGACATGTGCACCCCACCTT
Source organism: Protopterus annectens (assembly GCF_019279795.1). Lineage (NCBI taxonomy): Eukaryota > Metazoa > Chordata > Ceratodontiformes > Protopteridae > Protopterus > Protopterus annectens. Next base: position 317,239,215 of record NC_056734.1, read on the forward strand.
GACAGAGTTAGCAATCACACATGCAGTAGTAGTCTTGAGATGGCTGGCAGAGGCTCATGGAAGGACTCTGCTTCATGATAGGTGTATGCATATTTGACATGAGGACATCCTCTGCAATAAGTATGTAATGCGGCTAGTGGAAAAAGAAGGATAGTGGATGCATGGGGCTATGTGAAAGGATTTTCAAGTGCTAGTGGTAGTGCAATGAATAATGATTTCAAAGATCATACAATGGCCATAACATACTACCAACCACGCGCACACAGCAGTAGACTGGGCCTGATTTGAACATTATATCTGTGTATGTATAGAATATGAATGCCATGCAATGTCAGCAGAAACATCACATATGTCTGACTCTAGCACTGTCACTTTCCCATTTATGGTGTACGATAGCATCATTGTATGTTGAGGAGAATATGTTGGGAGGAGTGTAGGACATGGATGTTCAGTCACATCCCTATGGAAAATTGTCTCAAAAGTGATAGCTGTATGTACAGACATGCAAATCATCTGCTTTCAGATTAAAACCCCTATATGTATAGGTAAAGTAAGTTACAAACACAGTAGTTAAAGTTACTATCACAGTACAGTATTTTCTTGAATATTGTCAGAGTGCATGCTATACAGGATAACATTATTGTATGCTACAATGAGATGTTTGCAGTAGGGTTTGACATAGGTGTGGACTCACATATCATTCTAAAAGTGTAACTGTAGTGAATGTTGACTGCACACACAGTTGACTGCAGTGAGAATAGTACCCCTAACTATTTACAAAGCACAGTACTTAACGCAAGCACCACAGCACAAGATTGTTTTTTATAGTGTCCAGCAACACTTTATAGTTCATGATATCAGCAACGCCTGGTGAGAAGAATATGGTAAAAGCAGTGTCTGACATGCTGGTGTAAAATTCTCTCTCAAATGTCAACACACACACAAAGATGTACCAATTGACCACAGTAAGAATAGAACCCCTACTTTCCTATTTACATAGCACAGTACTTAATGCAACCACCACAGCACAAGTCTTACTTTTACAATGCTGCAGGATATTTCATAGAGGAAATCATTACCATTAGATGTTTAAGAGAAGATGCTGTGAGGCATGCATTAAATAGATGTGTATGTATGTACAACTTTAAAAGTATTGATAATCCATGGGATTATACTGATGAAGACAGGAGACACAGTTATGCTCTTCTGACTAGACAAACATCAGTTGATGGCAGTGGGATTAGAAAACCTATCTAATTAATTACACTGACTAGAGAGCTCACTACTTAATGCAAGCACAATAGCACATGTCTGACTTTTACAATGCTGCAGGGCAATTTATAGTAGATAACATCATCATTGGATTTTTGAGAAGATGTTGGTTGGCCTAAATAAAATGGATGTGTAGGCATGTACCAGCTGTCAAAATATTGGTAATCCATGGGATTACATTGATGAGTGCAGGATACATGGTTATGTTCTTCTAACTAGACAAACACACACACACACACACACACACACACACACACACACACACACACACACATACACACACACACACACACACACACCAGTTAAATGCATTGAGATTAGATCCCTTACCTAAGTACACCAACCAGACAACTCATTATTTAATGCAAGAGCCATGGCACAAGTTGACTTTTATAATGCTGCAGGACAATTTATTGTGGATGACATCAGTATTGGATGTTTGAAAGAATATGTTGAGAGGCCTGTCAGAAATAGAAGGCTAGTCATGCACAACTGCCTTGATATTAAGATCTGTATGTTACCAGACTAATTATTGTGTAAAGTGTAGCATTTGCTGTTGTTTTTCCAATGTGCAGGTATACCGTAAAATGATAGCTTTGCAAACTATATGCAAACAGCTGTCCACATTACTACAAATATTGAAAAAAATCTGAATGTGTATTGTCAGTAAAAAATATGTAAATATTATATATGAAAACATTTTTTATTTATTTCTATAGCATAGTTGATATGTTTGGGAACAAGTACTGAAAGACAAAGTTTAAATTGCATGGGTGCAGGTAACACGTGGCTAAAGTGTAAATATGTATTATTTACTTAAAAGTGCCTTCAATTTGTATCTATTTTTAGATGTGATTTCATGGGATGAAGACTAAATGAACAGCAAACATAAGTAATACACACTAATAAGCACTTTCCATATACACCACTGAACAGCTGGTTTGTGTGATTGATGGCAAAGTGTTTGCGCTTGTGAGATAAACATTTATACCACTTTCCCCATTTGCGATACTTAAGTGAAAAGCAAATGCACACCTCTGCTTCAGTAATAACATTATCAGGGTTCTATTGATTTGCTTCCCTCCATGCAATCATGGGAAGCAAAGACGCATGGCAGTCAGCATTGTGGATAGTAGTGAATGTAAGAAAAAACACCTGCTGCCTAGCTGACTCTGTGGCAGCAGGTATAAATGCATTGACAAATTTCTTTTGAAGTTCTGATGAGACAGGGTTCCAATCCGAGTGTGTATAATAGTTTTAAATATGTATTTATATTGCAATAAAATAAATCTTTATTCTGCATTCAGTATATGTTACCTCTGCACAGTGCATTTAAGCAGTATTGCATGGAGGTAACCACATCAAGTAAGAGCCGTTCACCATCACTTGGCATTGGTGTGTGATGCTAAACTCTGCGTAACCACAAAGGTCAAAATGTGTAGGGTTCCATCATTTTTTTTTTTTTTACTTATGTGTGTTGTGTGTGCTTCTATTTTTGACCAGATTAAAGGTGTTAAAATGGGACAGACAGGAAAGTAGCAAAATGGGTGCAGGGGCAAGCAGGGGAAGAATAAAGGGAAATCAATATAGGCATGTACAGGAGGGATGTAGGTCCAAAGATCCAAAGCTTTACACTTCTTCAACACTGTAAAATGAAAATATTTACAGAATATTAGTTGAATTTGGACTGTCACCTTAACAGAGTTGACAACAACACAATAACTTTGTATAGCCAATTGGAACAAATCAAGTGTATCAAGAAGACGTGTGCAAAGCAGAGAGCTATGTATGGAAAGATTTTTTTTGTGGGACAGTACCCATTTTTTTAACTTCAGTAAGAGAGAACTGTTGGCTAAGGGACATAGGTAATTTTGGGTCAGGTAACTAGGGTAGTTGAGGAAGCAGATGCAAACAGCACAAACAAGACATGACACAGGGTCAGTGAGAGACACAAACGGTTGATGGACACCATGATTGGGGCTCAAGAGGGGGCAACAAAGACCCATGCCCATCAACCATAGGGACAGTTAGAACCTACTCCTCACCCACAGAACTGTCATCACTGTCCACTTACTCTTCTGTATTTTGGAGTGCTTGACATCTTCTCTTATGGACCATAAGGGAGAGCAGCCTCTCCATTTGGCATTGGCATGCACAACCCTATGCACCAACCCTAACAACTCCTGGTGGGTGATAAAATACAGACCTCCACCAACACTTCCAGAGGGTACCACAGCACCAGCTGGCTGGGTGGTGCTACTGGAGGATGCAGGTAGTGCAGAGTCAGCAGAGGAAGTACTGCCAGGTTGTGTCCCATATGTGATAGTTATTGGTGCCGGATACAAGTGGAGTGGGGGCAGGCTAAGCCATGGGGGATGGCCTACCTCTCTGTGTGTAAAGCATTTTATGATTTGTCAGAGATGGAAGACATGGAAATATTTGATGACACATAGAAAAAAACAAGGGTTGGAGTGAGATAAAATTAGTACCATCATATGTGACATACAATCCATTATTACAATAATAAAATAATGTTATCTGTACTTTTATATTCCAGTATACTTCTTAACAACTACAAAGTATAATTAAGGATTGCTCAAAGTAATCCTTGTATTGTCCAGATATTGCACATATGTTTGATCCAGTTTTACAGATTAAGTAACAGCAGGGCATTAATGCCACATGTGTACAAATTAATTTAAGTAATATTTTTAAAAGTTTGGACTATTTTATACTTGTTACTTGTGGTATTTACACCCACAGCGTCTGACTACAGTCTTACACTTGACTCCTACAGTTGGTTTGTGCTGTTTGTGCTACAGACTGAAGCATGCATGCTTGGTTTTATAGTTAGGATATGTATGCTTACTTTCCTATAACTGCATAGAAAAGAAATTTGTAATTTAAAAGCAACCAATAATACATCACTTGTGCTGCATACATACCCCTTCCTTTTCACAGTCTCTCTCTAGATGCACAGCCTGGGCTTTTCTATTAACAGTTATTTCGGCACTGGCTGTGGAATAAACAGACGAGAACAAAAGAAAAGCATTACGCATACCAGTCTTGCCTGTATGTAACTCTCTATATAATTTTTTATTAGTATACTTACACAACTGCACAATGTTAGCAATTCTAACCTCATCCATTCATTAGTTGATTGTATCTCTCTTGCACCTTTTTAGGTCATTAAGGTAATGTTTACACTATTCCCCAGTGTGTGAAATGCCAGTTGCACTGCAGTTAGCCTTGAACAGACTATTCCAAGCCTCAGACTTGGACTGCGGCCAGTATAGTCCTCCTGCAAAAGCCTTCAGTTTTGGTACTTTACAAGGAATTAAATAAAGATTCTGGACTCCTCGGCACCCCATCTCTGTGCCCTAAATTGGGCATTTTCCCTTATACCTACAGACATGCCCAAGCAGAGAGAACAGGAATAGCTAACAATGATGTCTCACCAATATTTGTTATTGTCTTTACTGATAGTGTGCAAACTCTTATCACCAATGCCAACCGTGTTTGTGAGACATCAAGTGGAGAACAACAGTGCCAAACATAAAAGAAAGCATTTTTTTTAAATGGGAAGCTTAATATGACAGCTGGCAATAGTTTGACGGTTATTTGCTGCTGGAACTCTTAGGTGATTTCAATTTTCAGACATACTGGTGGTATATATTTCATGATCCGACACATTTCTGGCTTGCCTTTATACAGTGATAAAATTGATTTTTACAATGTGAGATTCAAACCTATGAATAAGCAACAAAACATTTTCCCACAGCAGTGATTTTTCATTTTTTTCCCACAGATGTGCTTCCTGATGTAGTCATGAGTTATATATCAATACACATGACAAATTGAGGGGTTAGCCATATATGTGTCTAACCTGACAAGGTCCTGGTTTATACACATTCATGTGTGTATGAGACTTATTGAAGTCTTAAGGCCATCCAAGGCCAGATAGCACAATTTTAATTACAAAAGCATAGTAGTATGTATAACCTCAGTTATACATATAATTCATATCAGCTCTACTGCTATACATACTTATTGTTATTGAATTTATAATTATGTTTAACTTTTTATGTGACATTTAATATAACATGAAATGGAGCAAAAGTAAAAATGTTTGAAATTTACTGTATTCAAACCCAGGACCATCTGTATTGCAGCTCTACACTTACACCTGCTGCCATAGGAATAGGTAAATTGCAGTTGGATATTTCCCTATTCCTTGTTAACCACTGCACAATACTGCTTAGCATGTTTGTGCAGTGCCCAACAGAATTGATAGAATGCATCTCTTCTGCAATTGTCTACTTTCTGCTTCCTCTCTGCAGGTGGTTTGGACCTGCAGGTGTTGGCAAAGATTGCTAACCAACTCACAATATTTCTAAGTGGTGTTGTGCAATGGAAAACAGAAAATGCAACAGTGTATACTTTTTCAAATTAAGAATGCCTGCATGTTGTCTGCCATTGCTCCAAATCTGCATGAGAGTAAGTTCCATGAAAACAAGACAAGCAAAGCTATACTTGTTTTAGCCTTATGAGTAGTGTTCATAGGTTCATAGATTAGTACTAGGCTAACTGCCCCTTGCGAGCCATTTTAAGTCTAGCCAATTATCCCTTGTGAGACTCAAACCCTGTACCTTGTGTTTGGAAGGCAAACACCTTAACTATTAGGCCACCCTCCCAAGTTTCAACCCTCAAAGACAAAGGTAGAACTTGAACCTTGATATACAGTTAGCATATCCTGTGTGGAGCAATGTGTTTAGTAGATGTTCTACACACACACATAATTCACAGGTGTAGTTGATAAACTGGCTTTCAAAGAAGTAATTTACATGGCATTGACTGTGTTTATCCATTTCCTGTATTTGTTCCCTCGCACTGCAAAAACACTGGCATTAAAAAGGAAAAGAAATCTATAATATAAACAACACTACAAAATATATGTTAGCACACACAAAAGATTTTTACACAAGTTTGGATTTGAACTCTCACAGCAATGAACCTTCATAAGACAGTAAGGGTGTCTTATCCCTCTTTGCCACAGAAACAGCTTTTGGCAGAGAATGAAAATCATTGTACATACAAGCAAAACCAACATCATACTCAGTATTAGCAAGACATATGACATTTGTACACTTCTGAGTTGTTTCTATGTGTATTAATTCCAGATGTAGTGCAATGAGTGATAACACAACCATTTATGATGATCGCTTGCAAAAATGCATCTCTGTCTTATCTCTGTGTATGTTGGTAATTCTTCTCAGACATGCAGTCTGTAAGCCATTTTGTGTAATTGTCATTAAAATCCCTGAGAATTTTAAATGGCAATAATATACAGTTTTAAACAAATGCAGAGGAGGTGGATGTTACTGAACATAAACTGTGAAATGTGTGCTGCTTACGTAATTAAAATCCTAAATAAAAAATACCTCTACACTTTGTCAGTCTAACTTGGCTGATACACCCACTGGAGGCAAGTGAGACTCAATTGCTGTTAAGTTTCCCTTCTCCCTACCAGTAATCATTCACAGTTGCACTCCATTAGCAACAAACACTGAGTGCCTGCACTATGTTTACATCTGATACACTGAGCCGAGAATTTGGGATTCGGAAATTCTAATGAGTTCACACTTCATTTGCATCTTCACCATGCTTACAGCCTTGAATCTACATTATAAAAAGGGAACTGTGTTGCTAGGGAACTTGAAGGTGAGGAGACTTATTTATGGGGATAACACAGAAGAAGACTGCTATTACTTTGGATTTATCTGCACAGAAGAGTACTGATCTCGATAAGGTATGATTACGTTTTCAGTTATATATAGGATATGCTCAGATGTCACTTAGAAAAAAAAATTGTACAGTGGGTTGCTTTGCTATTGTTACTCTCTTTGTTTTGGATCCAGCCTTGCTTTTTGTGTGACTATGATATGTTACAACCACATAAATCCTGTTTTATATTTGAATATCTTGAAAGATTTTTGTTTTACTAGTGGGTAATATTAAAAAACTACTACTTATGTGTTATGTCTAAACAGGAATTTTATGTGATGTTTATGTGTTGTATCCTTCGTTTGTGTTTTATATAATCTATGACTATGAAATTCAGGCATCCTAGTTACCACAAACCTCCTTCAGTGATCCTGAGAATGATGTTATTGTCCAAGTGTTTAGGTGACTTGGTGGCTTTCTGCATGAGAAAGGCTGTGGAGAATGCAAATTTGACAGCAGATATTGGATGATGTCTATGCTGCTGGGGGCCAAAGCAGGACATAAGGTCAGGTGCATCATAGGACGACTGACATGATTTCATTGGCCCAGATGAGAGCAGCAGCAGTGGCCCATGAACAAATAGCTACTGGCCCATGAACATGGGGCTTCCGGGGGGAGGGGTGCTGCTACAGACCCACCACTAACACTAGATGAAGGGTTCCTGTCTACTGGCAAGGATCCAGAGAGCTCAATGGAAAGTGCACAACAGTATGTGATTGATGTTTGTGCTGCTGTTTCAGTGAGGACCCGTATGTCCCAGGAGGAGCTTCTAACTATGCCAATTGTTAAATATTTCTTGAATACCAACATACTGACAGCAATACGTAAGTTTGTTTAACAAATATTTTTTTTTGGGGGACTAGTTATAGATAGAGTTAAAAACACATTCTGGTTGATTACACATTGACTTGAGGTGGAGGTGTCATCCAAGTTTATACTAAATATATTGTTAATGGACATATACAGGGCAAAACATTTTCACCTCCTGTGTTACTGTTAATTGTGATGATGGTGTCCTTACCTTTTGCTTAACTTCTTCCAGGACCATCCTCCATAGGGAGTGTGGAGTCATCTGCATTTGGTAAGCCAAACATTTTTATTTCAGTACTGATGTGAAATATTTATTTTGTTTGTATGTGTGATATTGGTTACAATTTCAAGAGCTTCTTAGTGGAGCTAGTGAGCAGTAAAAGGTCTCTAGGTTGCTTGAACAGCACCATCCTGTGTCATTGGTTTCCCAGTGCTGGCAGCAGCAGATACGATTGATAGGTTTTATTCTGATGAAGTTCCCTATTGGCGAGAACAAAAGCACTTAATATGTGAATAAATGAGACAATATGGTTATATTGTGGCTTGTTCTTGTCTTTTTTGTTGGATTATTATTTTTTGTACCTCATAATTCTTGGTTATGTGTGATGTGAGTGTCAGGTATGTATGTGTATTGCTTTATTGTCTGTAATAGTGGCTCCACTGTTAGATTGTTCCCACATATTGAACTGTAATAGTGTACCTATTAATTTATTTCCTATGTTTGCTGATTATTATCAAAGGTGATCCTGACAGTGGAAGTGTAAGACTATTTTTGCCTGATGTCAGAAAATCATCAGACTCTGATGATAATGGTGGGCAAACTGAGACACAATTGGGGGGACAGAGGTTGAATCTGACACTGAGGTTGATATTCAACCATCTCCTGTAATTCCATCAGACACAGCCAGTAGGTCTACACCAACCCATTCCAGTGAGCCTTCAGATGTTGGACAGGTGGAGAGTGAAACACTGGTTCAGGGTAGTGTGGTTACTCTGACTTCAGTGTCTGTTGACTCTAGCCATAGCCAAAGTGTGGGCAAGGTACCATGCAGGAGGGTTGTTAGGGGTGCTTGGAGCAGGCCTGCTATCCATCCTCCACCTGAACCATGTGTGTCTTTATGTGCCACTTGACATATTTTTAGAACCATCATGGAGGTGCAGGCATGTTCCAACAGGGCCTCCAAAGAATTGGTTAGGGTTGTAGATGTGGCACAGTCTGTCATGCATAACTGCTCCACTGTTTCTCTGATTCAATGGAGGTACATAGCTGACTTAGTGCTTAGTATTTATGTGTTTGTGATGCTCTTTTGCTAATTGTACTGCTTTCTTACAGGTTTCTGTAATGTGTACATGCCTTCCACACTCTTATAGCAACAAAGCTGGACCAAGCCAGGACATTTTTTTTAATATTGCAGGTTCAAGACTTACCTTGTAAATTCAACATTTGCTACAGTTTTAGCTCAGGGCTGAGTCTGTCTGATGCTAGGAATACACAGCCATTACATGGGTAGATAAAGGTTCTGAGGGTTGCCTGCCTTCTATGTTCCTATATGTATTTGCATAGCATGAAGGTTTTAGCCCCTTAGGTGCTGAGTGAGTGTGCTACGCGTTGCATCTTAGCCAATGCGAGGGCATATTGACCATGCCTATGTCTGCCTACACCCACTGCAGCTGCTGGTTCTCCCTCTAACACCTTACCTGCATATGGCTGTGGTGAACTTGCCAGTGGTGGTGCGATGTGTACTTCTTCCCCTTGTTGATCCTGCTGAAGCTGTTTTCTCAGGATGATATTGTGAAACATGGCACAGACAGTGTAGATTTCAGTACATATACATGGATTCTACTGCAGGGCTCACCAAGATGGATCTAGGCACTGGAACAGCCACTTCAACAGTCCAAACACACAGTCTATGATATCTGTGGTTTGAACATTTGCCTCATTATACTGTTCTTCAGCTGGTATATGTGCATTTCTGCTGGGTGTCATCAGCCACAGTTCCAGTGCATAACCTGAATTCCCCAGTAAATGACACTCTGGGATATCCCCCCCATTAAACATGTCATACAGTTAGATGTTGTGCCTGATATGTGATGCAGTGTCATGGTAACTGTCTGGGTTGCCATCATACACAATCAAGATGATTCCCTTAGTGTTACACATGAATTGGCAGTTAATGGAGTGGAAGACCTTTCTATTTATGTACACTCTTCCCTGTTCCCCAGATGGTGCTTTGGTTTCTATATGTGTACAGTCTATGGCACCCAGTACTTCAGGGTAGTGTACTAAAAGGTAGAACTCCTGCATATTTGTGGCCCTGTCCTCAGAAGTATGGCAAAAATATATGCACTCACTGGCATATTGAAGCAGAGCATTCAGGACTTGATAGAAGATTCTGGATGCTAATGCCAGTGACATCCCCAGCATGTCCCCTCTTGGTCTCCGAAAGGTTCCTGTAGCTAAAATTCTAAGTGCTACACATACCTTTGTCTCCACCAGTATTGGTTCCCCTTGGTTTGCCCTTGGTCTAAGATGAGGAAAACAGAGGTTGCAGAGTTCTTGTAGTGAGTCTCTGTCTACCCTGTAGCACTCTACAATTTCCAACTCACGCAGATGATGATAAGTTAACGGGGTCTAAAAACTCTTCTCCTTCTTGACCATGGGCTGTTAGCAGCAACATCAGCATAAACTTCAGCTTGCTGCACAAACATATGAATTAAAGCAACAGTAGCCCCTAACATTCTTTCTGTGTAGACTCCTGTCCATGGCTGTATTCTAGTAGGTTCTGGAATTTGCAGGGAAGATCAGCCCTGATTCAACATGGTTGCTTTATAGTATGTTGAATAGCTCCTCCATCTTGGATTGGTTGATTAGCATAAAATTCAACTGCTTATGTTGTAATTAGCATACCATGGTGTTTACCATGATTGCACAGCTCTATGTGTGTAGTGCCACTTACTGAATCCAAAATGGTGCACTATTGTGTGCAAGTCTAGCCATGATGTGCGCATGGTCTTAGTGGACCATGTAGGCTTTACTGAATCTGCTCCAATGTTAAGGTATGTATGGTTTGTTCTCATTTATACATATATATATATATATATGTGTGTATATATATATATTATATATATATATATATATATATATATATATATATATATGTATATATATATATATATATATATATATATATATATATATATATATATATATATATATATATATATGTTTTTTCTTGTTTAAAAAAAAATAAAAGGAAAATTGTGTGGAAGCATCCTCCTAATAAAGAAAAAAATTGCTCTGAGTGAGTGTATGAACTGCAGGAATTAATGGCTAAATATCAAAGAAACTCATGGCTCAAGCTTCCAAGCAGATATTACTTTAGACAGCTTAACACTGTCATTGAGGTGAGATACCATCATAGGACCAAATTTATCAGTAACCATGAAAAACAAAATCACAATCCATATACATCTCTAAGACTCCACCATTCCTCTGTACATCCATACCTCAGAGACTTATTAATAAAGAAACAACTGACAAAATGAAATAATAAATATCAGCAGTCACTGAAAAAATTACTTTGGTAATACTTTTGGAAGCCACTGAATACTTACAAACAGATAACAACTGCTACAGCTACTAACCAAAATGACCAGATAAATTAAGTGACTGTTGTACTTCACAAGCATAATTAAAATGACAACACAACCCATTAAGTTAGATTTTTAACATTAAACCAAAATAGTTGTCTGAGTGCCCAAAATTAAAACTGGTAAACCTAAAATAAGGCACACGGAGCTCAGCAAACGGACAACTTCTTTAGTCCACACAAAACACAAATAAAAAGCCACAGCAAATGAAATCACAGCAGAACAATTCATCATTTCATGATATTTAGCTCTTTTTAACAGATTTAACTAGATTTTTAACATTAAACACAGCTTTATAGGTAAAATCAAAATCATAAAAGACCTTGAACTAATAGCCATCATAATACCTATAGGAAAGTTGTTGATTCACAATAATTCTTGTTCATAGGGTCATAGGTTCATAGGTTGGTCCTAGCCCTGGCTATTACTTCCCTGTTATACAACCTGAAAAATTACCAAATTTATTTCTAAATAAAAATTTTCAAACTTATCTGAGCCATATTGTACAACACCCACATGGTGTGCAGTCCCAATGAAACATTGTTATGTCAAATGATTAGACCTCTTTTTGATGAAGCAGTCAAAAACATATTTAAAATAATTGAGGCCGACAAAGTGAGTTAAACAGTTAACTCCTCATTAACTTAGTAGCCTGAATGAATTTCATTCACTTTAGGAAGCTGGCCACCGAAGTGAACAGTATTTGAAAAAACTCATTTAAAAAAGCATATTGGTGACATGCTTCCTTTGAATGATTGCCCCGGGGTTGAATAAAACAAATGTATTTGCAGTGTAAATATCAATAATGCATTCATAGTTTACCACTTAAATCAAAGGCATCAGATGCAGAAGAATTTTACAGCACTAGTCACTGCTTCATTCCATGCGCATGAATAATTTTGGCTACTGGCTGATGGTTCTAGTTGAACCTACTTGTTTTTTTCCTAGTGGAATATAGTCCCACATTGTCATAACAGATATAACAGAGTTGCTGTAGCAAGACTGTCTTGAGGAGAAAAGGTTAAACTTAGTTAACTGTAAAAGATAATGACCTTTTGTCATTTCTCCCTCCAAACTTCTATTTGTGTTCATCTCATTAAAGGGGTATATCTGTCTGCATTTCCTATATCAAAAAAAAAAAAAAAAAAACACATAATGATTGAACGCACCCTGTATTCTTATTCTGCCAATTTTCAGGAAGAAGCAAAAGCATTTAAATTTACTCTGTGTGGTATTCCAGCGCCATTCTACTTTGAGATCCTGGTAGAAATACAAACACAAATATCAGCCAGCTGAGACAGGAATACTTTTATAATAAAATTATTTGTCGCATATCTGCCAGATTTACACACGTGCATTGTTCATTATTAACTAATGCATCGGAGAATAGTAAGATAATTAGGCTAACAGTTGCAGCAGCTTGGATGTCAACTTAAATCAACAAGGAGCTTCCAACTGAAATATTGATCTACCTATAAAATTACTTGTCAGAAATAAACATTTACTTTTACTGTACCTTAGTCATGTTTTAAGGAACATTTTCTAAAGCCAATCTTAGACTATAGAAACAAGTGTAAATACTACTTCCATTATAAACAGATTTTAAAGAAATGGTTGACCTACAATAGTGAGCGCTTATAGGCAGAAATCGACAATAACTTTACAAGGAACCAGTAATAATTTGTTTAGGTTCTGAATATCTGCAGTATATTTCTCTGCATTGAAATGAGTTTTGCTTTGCTGCTTCCTTGAGCATTTTAGTAAAGGAAAATGCATTCTTTAAAATAAGCCTTTCTTATGAATGGTTTGCTCCTTTCTGTCACTTGTGCAGTGGACCATTTGCTCAGTTATGCATGCGACACTTAAAAGTTATTTAGGTTCTTATAATGTCTGCAGAATACTCACTGAGTTGCTGTTATATATTGTTATGATATTATTGAGAACATGGTAATTAACAGGTGATAAATGGGAAAAAAATAGCATTTGCCATAGCACTTAACTATTCTGAGATAAAAGCTTCAACGAAATTCCAGGAACTTTCAAATGTTTTGTGTTATTTTGTGGCCTTGGGCCTTAAGTAGTTGTCAACCATAAACTTATTTCTCTTTCAGTATAGCCCTTTTTTCTGTCATTTCCACTTGTAGCTATTATGAGGGCTGACCATTACATGATTTCCATTGATAAGCTACTTAATTTCCTTTGTTATCTTGTCAGAAGCAATAAGCAAAAGAAGAGCTATAGAGAAGTATAAACACCATTACATTTCACACAGATAAACACCATTCTATGTCAAGCAGATTTCACTTTTCTCTGCTTTACGCAAGTTAGAAAAGCATTAGTCCCCTGTAACAAAACAGTCCAGAAACTACCAGCTCAAATATATGCTGAGAGAATCATCAAAGTTTCATAATGCATTGCGGAACAATTAGTCTTAAATATTCTTGTCCTGATCTAATAAATTATACTATTTAAACAGATGACTATGATGCTAAATCATTCTAGCAAATACATATGATGCAGACCGGATTTCTGAAGAACTGCGTGACTGCTATAATTTGCAGCAATTTGGATGTTTAACATACCTCTAAATGTCTTAGAGACTTGCATATCATTTAGGAAAAGAAATCCCCATACTACACTTATTAGATTTGCCATCACACAGACACATCAGGAGATGATCTGCACACAGAAAAGGTCAGGCAGACTGTGTTTTAATGGCTGAAGCTGAAATATCTGACTGCCTGAAATCAGGACTGGAGTCAGAAGCAAGGCAAGTCACAGATACAAGTAGAACAGGCATGATATGTTCTTGCAACAAGTGATGAGAAGATCTAAATTCAGGCCAGTGAAGACCAAACATCTTTATATGGCTGTAGTATTTGATATTAGTAAAAAAAAATAGTTTATCATTTTGTTTTCCTTGAATACCATGCTGTAGTTATAATGGCACTCATATATAATTTAGAAGAGAAGTTTTTGTATCTCTCTGCTGAGGCACATTTCAAAGAAATCATATATTTTATGAATTTTGTGTGTGTGTGTGTGTGTGTGTGTGTGTGTGTGTGTGTGTGTGTGTGTGTGTGTGTGTGTGTGTGTGTTTTTCACTCCCCCCACACTGCTTCTAGATGCATGTAAACACTTACATGAATCCAATATGTTTGTATTTAAAATTATAGCCTATGAGCACAGAGTTTATGTACCAAATAATACTTTAATCAGACTCACATATGAAGTTCAACCCACCACACACACACACACATATATATATATATATATATATATATATATATATAGAGAGAGAGAGAGAGAGAGTGTATACATAACGAGAAAAAGAAAAATGTCTTTGTGTCATACAGCCATTGTCTTCTTAAGGATCAGTAAATGAAACTTGGTATTATCTGTTCCAACGCTGGCAGGTTTATAACGCTGGCCCCCTCTGGAGGTGTACAATAAATCTAACACTATGAATCATGGCCTCATAATGAAGACAAGTAAGGACTGCATTATTACCTTGGTATGTTTCTTGAAACAGAAGGCATACAAAATCCTAACACAGCTGCTACCCACAGAACCTCCAGGCAGAACTCTCTAGTTTGTTGAACATCTGTGATAAGTTGTTCCAAGAGATCCTTTATCTAAGGACAACTGTCTTATTTGCTACAGCTGCTGCAGTGAATAAGTTGTTACTTCAAGCATTCATACTGATCCCTGAAGACAAGTTTAGAAGGAAATGAAAAACTTACTACATTCAAGCAGTATGTTTTCATGGACAAAATTTTAACAGGCTATGTAATTAGGTAGATTTGTAATTAAATCTACTGTTGCTGAGGATATGTTTATGCTGCAGTTCTCTTAAATAGTGTACATTGCAAACAAATGTTTAACTCCTTTTAAATACTGTACGAGTAAACAGATTTAATTCCATATAACTATCACAGTGTCGATCAATATTAATTAAATTTCTGAAAACAGCCTACTTACATGCATACACACACACACACACACACACACACACACACACACACACACACACACACACACACACACACACACACATATCTATATCTATATCTATATATATATATATATATATATATATATATATATATATATTCTAACTGGATGTTAGTATATGTTTTGCACTTACATTCATTTTTTCAATGTTATGTATAGTTTATGTGGACACGAATGCAAGTTGGTATGATGATATGGGTAATATTTTGCTAAGTCTTTTTAACCGGATTAAAATCAGTACATCAGATTATTTATCAGAGAAAATGAACACAGAAACTGGTAAAGGGAAAAACAGAATGAAGATAGAAATTATTACGCAAGAAAAGAATGGAAAACTTCTGGAAGAATGTAGGATAATGAGTGGATGCTCACATGCTTATCATGATATTCCAAAAGAAGCATGACACCAATGTGCTGACATAGCATGATCATGCTGTGGTCAGGGTTGCATGCTGAGTTTTTGCCATTGCAAAAATATCATTAATGATGGGCAATGAGCTGTTTGTGTCATGAAGGATAATGTGGCATTGAGACAGTGGCATGCAGTTAGCATGTCCAATTGTATGTGCATTTTTATGTTTATAAAAAATCCTCAAAGCTGTTACATAGGCATATGTGGGATTTTAAAAGGGACACCACAGCATGGTATGGGCTCAGTTTATTATATAAATGGGAATGATAAAACATCTATAAAGGAGGATGACCAAGTAAAGGAACATACAGATGACAGTGGGAAGTGAAGTATGGAAGGGAAGAGAAGGTATTATTTTTAATGAGGAAGGGCATAGAGGGAATGTGACATCATGAAGGAATAAAGGATGGTATACAGCAGGAAGTATGGGCAGACAGACAACCAGGGAATGCAGACAAAGACTATCAAGGCAAATAGTGATATATAAGGCATTAGTAATACTAAGATGCAGACTGGCAGTGTTGGAAATCTGATGATGCGGATGGCTGGACCATAAACAGGAGATGGGGTGTGAAAAAGTGGTAGGGAACACAATTATGTGGGATATGGAGGGGTGAGGAAGTCCTGCCAAGCTGGCATACAGGGGATTCTAATCAAACATCTGTCATCTCCATGGCTGCCATTGTGGACTCGCTCCTCTTGTTATCTGATGATCAGGACCTCCAAACTGAGTCTCTAAGTCATACATGGATGCTCCCTCAAGTGCCAATGATAACAGTAAGCCACCAGTCCATTTCTGTCCTCACCAACTTGTGCTCCTCCATCCAAGTGATGCAACAAGACTGTCCACTTCACTCTCTGATAAATGTCTATGTGCCCTAGCACTGAAGCAGCATTGGAAACAACCAGTAAGCCCTGCAAGTCACTTTGCACACAGTGACGTTTGTCAGCATGGCATGCACAGAAACAGGTCTCGGAACTGATGTTGACCCAGTGGTCTGTATAGTGGGCAGTGAAGTTTGCAGTGGCCACTACCTTGCCTGTACCTGCACCACCACTAGTCTTGCAGAAAAAGAAGATGAATAGTGAAAAAACAAGCAAAACATCATAAAAAATGGAAAAGTGATAAAAAAAAAAAATTCAGAAAAATAAATTATAAAAACAACATAATAAGACAGCCATGGAAATTTGATGAAAAAAAGAAATAATGCAAGAAAGACATAGATACAACTATGCAGTTATAAGAGATGTATTTATTAAACTATTATATTAAATGGAGAATGAAGAATCAAACTGTGAATTAAGGAATTAAAAAAAAATGGTATAACTTTTCAATGAAATAAGTTCATAGGATCACAGGTTAATACTAGACTAACTGGCCATGTGGATCATTTTAAGCCTAGCAAAATTTACCATTTGGTAGTTGGAATAACCTATTTAGTGTTGTGGTGGTGGTGCTGCGGTAGCATTGTCGCCTCACAATTAGATGTTGCCCGTTCGATTCTCAGTTAGAGCATCTTCTGTGTCGACATGCGTGAATGGGCGTTCCTTCATTGAAGGTTGTGAGTTAGGCCTGGCAAGCCAGCATGTAAAAATCTACAGCCAATCATTAGCGGACCGGAGTTCTGCTCTGGCGACCCCTAACCGGGAAAAGCCGAAAGACACAATAACCTATTTAGTGTTAAGACTGACATAACAATTTCATGGACTACATTTTCCTCTAAGGATAATAATTAGGGTCATTCCATAGGTATTTTGAAAGGTCCCAAGCATGAGTTAAAATATTTAGGATTGGCCTCTGTCCATTAGTAGTACAGGAGCATTTCATCTCATCTATGGTAGTTGTGGTGAATTTAAAAAATCAAAGGCAGTTCACTGAAACCACTTTCATCAACACTGGAGATTGCCTTTTTCATCACTGTTGTGAGACCTTGCAGTCAGTATATATAACACTGTGAGATGTGGTGTGTGTCTCTCCATGTGGGGGGTTCAGGGGTGACTTGACCCACTGAACAAAAATATTTTAGTGTTCTCGTAAGGTAATTTTGGTGAACTGCTTAACATATTTTGTGTTTGCCAAAACTACCTTCAACAAGTCAACATGAATCCAGTAGAATGGGGGGATCCCTAGGATAAATTGCCTATTTCCCATCCATAGATCCAAGTTATGCTTGAATATGGACAATGATGAGCTTTATTTTATGAGAATAGGCAGTATTTTCCAGAGCAATGATATCTTCTCTGAGTTACACCTGTCCTCCAGACCATTCTGCTGATGTTGCAGAAAAGGTTTAGATCCCTGGAGCAAGTATTTCTGATGCCATTTGACTTGCTGATATGTATTAGGTCCATCAGTATTGAGTCAGAGCATGCGTTGTATGCCAGACACAAGACAACTCTTAGCAGTCTGTAAGAGACTGTATAAAGTGACAAGGATTTGAGGCAGCCCATGTAAGGCAAATCGTTTAAGCCTACTATCTTTTTTCCAAGGTATCTCTGTGGGCATTCCAGCTGTTGCATATGTCTGTACACATACATACCAAAGGGGCATTGTACTCAATAAATAGCCTAATGAAAGATGAATAAAGAGGAGCAGTGACCAGTGATTTAAGCCATTATCCTAGCACTAATTATTTGTTTGGAAAAAAACTTCTTTTAATATGGCTTAGTCTTTTGTGAATTTAATAACTACACTTTTACTGGAAAAGCTCACCCAGACTCTGCGACAGCTTGCTTTGAGGGAAAAGTTAGTTTGTTTTTGATTTCTCATATTTAGTACTGCTTTATTGCCTTTTTGTATTTTGTATACTGTGATTTGTTTTCTTTACACTGTGTTTTACTTGTATTCTGTTTTTAATTGCATATTAAAACTTGGAAAGAGACCACAGTGTGTCTGTTGTAAGTCAGAAGTTTTTCCCACCTTCCCAACCTGTTGCTATTGTGTTTTAAACACAACTGTCTTTCTAGTTGCCTGCCCTGTATGTTAATTTAACACTTGTCTCCTTTGCTCTCCCCATTCACTGGCTGGTGTGAGTAAGCACAAAATTATCAATTTTGTGAAATCACCCCCTTCAACTATTTAAATGTATTGGCCATTCAGCTGTATTCCATAGAACCAGAATATTAAAGTGCCCACCTCCTTTCAATCTATCTTGCTTTCTTAAAATTAGTGGCTCTACACTTAGATAAAACTTACGTTACCCCCTTTCACATCTACCTGCTTAGTGCACACTGCAGTGTTTAGGATGTTAACCTAATTTTATTTTCATCTTACCTTTACCACCAGTTAATGGACAGCCCACATTCTCCCTCTCAGTAGTCATCCTGGGATTGATTAGTGCTTCTGTTTTCTACTGGTGAGAGAAGGAGCACAGGGACATTATTTCCTGGAGACTACTAATCACCAGGAAGCATAATAACTGCTTTATAGGAGACAGCTTGGAACTTGTGCTCATATTATGTCCTGGTGAGAAGGAGCAGAGCGCATTGATTCCTGACTGTTTCTGGTTGGACAGTGAGTGTCTATGCTTAATGTTCCTGATTGGCCTGGTTGCTATTCAAGACATCTACCAAGAAAAGGATACAACAAGCCTACAGACCCTTGCATCTTCTGGGACAAGACTGTGGATAACCAAACAGGCTGTGGCTTGCTTCTTAACTTGGGATTGGTGCTAATGTTTTGCTTCTGGTGAGAGAAGAAGCAAATGAGTATTGTATCCCAGCAGAGTGAAGCTGTGGCGAGACCAGCACTAGTGGTAGCCAGGCAGTAGCCATTCACGTGACTCCCCTCTTTTCATCATTCTTGACAACCTAATTCTTTGTTTTCAGTAAGTACTGCTTGATTTCTTTCTAACTTCAGAATATCTGCCTAAATACTTCATCCTTAAATTTTCAGATTTTACATATTAGTTTCCACTCAAGTGTTTGGCAGTGCTTTCTACAGACTCAGACACTTTGAGTGACATTTGTCCTGTAAAAGCATGATTGAAATTTCTTCATTGCCTAGTTGCACATGGGACAACTAGTTTGCAGTGACATGCACTGTCTCCATAGTTGCAAACCAGATACATCTGACATTGATTGCTATTCTCACTCCAACTGTCTAATCAATAAAAAAGGTCTGTTGCCATGGATATGAACTTTCCCACAATCACCGTTACCAGCTTGGTGGATATGGTCAATGTAGAAATTGACTCATGTTTACTGACAACCAGTTAATTCTCAGACAAACTGATAAGGTATGTGAGAGATGTATTACACAATGTCACTGGAAGCAAAGCTCTCACATAAAAGTACTCCTAATATCAATAAGGTTGTCAGTAGTTCACACGGTGCACCGGTCACACACAATTCAAAGCAGACATATCAAAGTACATATGCTGAGGTACTTAAATATAACCTTCCTAAACCACAAAGAACTCCTCGATGAAGTACACATAACAAATACCCTCAGCAGCCCCAAATGCACTCTTTCAAAACAACACTCACATCAACACATAGAGCTACATCTCATGGACCCTGTACCTCTAAGCCCATAAGGCAAGTCACCACACAATCCAACATTCTAGTCATTGCAGACTCCATCATGAGACACACTAATGTCCTTCTCACCAGGCTGAGTAAGGAGAAAGTCACGGTCAGTTGCTTATCAGGAGCTAGGATTTGCCACATTAAGCATGCACTCAGGTCATTGGACCACAAGTACCAATATGACTCAGGCATAGTCCATGAGGGAGTAAATGACTTGAGACATACCTCCCTAGACTATATGAAGAAATACATCATGGAGCTATCGGAATATATGTCTCAGGCTGGTATGAGCCTAGCATTGAGCAGCATTTTACCTTCTCCAAGGATGATGCCACAATACAAACAAAAGATGATTAATTTTAATAATTGGCTTAGTTTCTGGTGTCATTCTAAGGGGTGTAATATTTGACAGCATGAAAGAAGACGGTCAACAGACCATGCTACTTTGCCAGGGATGATCTGCACCTCTCCCAGCTAGGCTTTTGAATATTAGCTAAAATGGTGTCTTCCCCCATAGTCCCTTTTTTAGGCTGTGTCAAACTGAAAGTACTTCTGACATAGCAAATCAAAACCAAGAAAATCTAAAGGTATTACTGTTCAATGCTAGGAGTCTAAACAAAAAACTCCACTCCCTAGAAGCTCTTTTCAGCCTAGAGAATGCTGAAGTCTGTGAGATCACTGAGACATGGATTAAAGCCATGGAAAGCACACCAACAGTGCAAGGTTATAATGCCTTCCACACATTAAGACCAGCTACTTCACAGGCAGGGACTAACGGTGGAGGTGTCCCTGTTTACATCAAAAATAAATATACTTCAAGGCTGGTCAAACAGGACAATGCATATGAGCTGCTCCTTGTTCAAATCAGCATAGGCAAAATCCAATACCACTTCCTTGCAAGCTATAGGTCCCTCTCTATGACTCAGGAAACCCATACCATGTATTTACACTTATTAGAAACACTAACCATAAACCCAATATCATATTCATGGGTGATTTTAATTACCCCACTACTAACAGGGAATCCTATATGACACCAAACGTACAAGCACAGAGATTCCTGGATTTTGTAAACACAAACTCCCTGGACCAGATAGGCAATACACCAGTCAGTGGTACAAATATACTGGATCTGGTCCTCACTAATATGGGACAGTGCTGCACAACCCTATTCTAATTTCTTCCCTGGTCAGATCAGCTAAAAATGATCTCCTATGAAGTAAAACTAAAACCTGGACCCCAGCTAAACCTGGAATATTCAGGAACTAATCTAAGGCTAACCTCTTGCTGTTAAGTGATAACCGGGCAAAATGTCAAGCCCCTATAAACCCTGAGAACACTTCTGCCTAAGCAGAACTGTTCACAGAAACCATGTACAGGCATTTTAATAGCTGCACAGAGGCAACTGTACCCACCAGCAAGAAGTACAGAACAAAGTCAAAAAACAAGCCACCCTGGTGGAATCACAAGATCAATCATCTGTATAGCAGGAGGAAGTAAGTCGTGGCAACAATTATAAGGTACAGCACCCAACAGGATAAAAACACTTTCATCAAACTAAACAAACAGCTCAGATAACAAATAAAGTCTACTAAAGCCATATTTGAGGTGAGTTTGCCTCTCAGGCCAAAGATAACCACAAAGCATTCTTTAACTATGTCTGCAGCCTCAAAGACAATACACAATTGTGTGCAGAGATAATTTTACATGCAGCTACCTATACTGAGCCAAAAGATGTAGCAAACCTCCTGGCTGATAAATTCAGGCCTAACTTTGCCCCCCTCACCGCCTCAACCTTCCCTCAGGAAATACCATCAAATATAACTCCCCCTGATATCACTAGGGAACAGGTCCTTAATGCTCTCTCTAAGACCGAGAACACTGGATCAATTGGCCCAGACAATTTCCTGGGATGCCTTCTAAATAGCATGAAACATGACCTATCATGGCCTCTGGAATTACCATTTAACTGTAGCCTCCTAACAGGCTTCGTGCCTCATGAATGATAAACTGAAACAGTCATCCCTCTGCACAAATGTGGGTCATCTACAGACCCATAAGTCTCACTAGTCTTATATGTAAAGCCATGGAAAGAATTATTATGGAAGTGATCAATAGAGATTTAGTAAACCTCCAGACACTGGACCCAACCCAGTTTGGTTTTGTCAAGGACAGATCGTGCCTACTCATCCTGGTGGACTTCCTTGAGAGGGTAACCAAAGTAATGGATGAGGGAAAATGGTTCACACTGCCTTAATGCCTACCTTGACCTGGCCAAGCCATTTGACACAATACCTCATTCAGACATTGTTGACAAACTCAAGAGGTTAGGTACAAACTTGTGTGTCACCCAGTGGACAGCCAACTGGTTCACAGATAGTACCCAGGAAGTTAGACCTGGGGAGTCCTCCTCTACAAAGAGGCAAGTCAAAAGTGGAGTCCTTCAGGGATAAGTCCTTGGACGGCTCCTTTTTGGCATTTACTTCTCTGAAGTCAAGCCAATGTCAGTGGTCTCTGGCTGACTAAGTTTGCAAATGATTTCAAATTATAAGCTATCATTGAATCCCTCACTGACACAAATGTTCTCCAAGAGGGTCTGATGCAGATAAAATACTGGTGTCAGAGATATGGACTAAAACTAAATGCCAAAAAATGCATAATAGTTTCCTTTGGGAAGCCTTCCACCCCTGGTAGCTATCATATTGACAACACACCCTTAGATTTCACCCAGAAGTTAGGGACTTAGGGACACACAGATAATAGTCTAGCCTTTGACCATCACATGTCTACAGTAGTGAGGACATCATTTTACTTTGGGCAACTTATAAACAAAGATATGGCATCCATCTAAGTCCAAGGAAGTCATTGTTCCACATTATTTGGCATTCATCAGACTTATCATTGAGTACAATGCCCCCTTTGGTTTGTACCTAACCAGGCATATCCAACAACTGGAACATCCACAGAGGTTCCTCACTAAAAGAATGCAGGGCATAAGAAAAATGTCCTATGCAGACTGCCTCAAGTCCCTATCCCTGTATTCTGTCTCCTACATCCTTTTGAGGGGAGATCTATGTCTGGTATACAAGGCATTGTCAGACCCCACTCTGATGGACATCCTGGATATGAGCAAAACAAACAACACCAGAATTACCCATTCTAAAGACATAAACCTAGCCTGTGATATAAATATGACCTGTTGGAGAGATAGGTATATGTCCCAGAGACTACAATGTGTATTGAACAGGCTCCCCATCGATTTGAATCAGAGTTCCTCCATAACCCTATTCAAGTGCAAGTTGGACAATTGGATGGGGAACAGGAAATTCATCCCTGGTTTGGCACCTATGCCTCTAATGGACACATACAACCTGTAAATGGCTCATCGCCCAGGCCCCTGCATGTAAATGTTTCATCTTCCAACCCCCTGCTTGCACTCATCATGCATATCAGAACTTGTCCGAGATTTGGGATGCATGGCTATGCTGAAAAAGGCCCTTGTGGTCCTTAGCTTAGTAAACACCTATGAAACTAGCTTGAAGTCATCTTCAAACCTAGTCAGCCAGAAGCCTTTGGTGTTCACCTTGACTTCTGAGAAGTGGATTCTAATCAGGAGAAGTCCCAGCACTTAGTTCTGGCTGAATCAACCAGTGACTAATCTTTTAGTGAAGGTAGCTACACCTATTTTGACCTTGTGCTTTCTACCTTGAGCCAGTTGGCAATCCAGTGGGTGAAGTTGGGTTTAATTCTAGTTTATTAAGCTTTTCTACTACACCTGATTGGGAAATAGTATCAAAAGCCTTAGCCAAGTAGAGGTAAGTGGTGAATAGCATGTATCCCTTCATTCATTCATTGCTTTGGTGATTTTTTTAAGAAAATTCAAGTGGTTGAGAAAGCATGACCTGCCTTTGATGAATCCAAACTGACATGCATCCAGTGCTTGAAGGTTCCCTATGCCCTTACTGATTAAGTCCTTGAAAATTTTTTGCATGACTTTGGATATGAGGCTGGTCAGATTTGTGGGCCTATAATTGCCAAGGTCCATGGAAGGTCATCTCTTATGCAGGAGGATAACTGTTGCTGTTCTCCATTTAGTTGATACAAAACCCATATTGTTACTAGCACTGAACAGTGTTGCTACAGGTGTGACTAAATCTTGCTTCAGGCTGTTTAGTATTTATCCAGGGATATTGTCCAGGCCCATTGCTGTAGGACTTTTTTGCTTCTGGTATTGCGGTTAAGAGCTAGTCTTGTGCGATAGCTGTGAGAGTCAGTTTCTGGTATTTCATTTGCGATAGACTGGGGGAGAGGGGTAAAGTCTGCGCTGAATTTAGCAGCTAGTAGTTTAGTCATATCTTCAGCTTTGGTGAAGGTAATATTGCTTACAGCCACCTCAGAACATTACTGAACTGTGCCCCTGAGATTGCAACATAACTAAAAAAGGCTTTGTGATTTTCTTTAGTTCTGCTCTCTATTTATGCCTCAAGTTTGTATTTCATGGAGTTATTTAAGTACCTGAGATGATTGTTCAATTTAATGATGAGAGCTCTATGTTTTGGGCACTAATCTTCTTACTTTTGCCCAAAATGTTCTTCCTTTTATTGTGTAGCTTGTTGATATTTTAGTTTCATTGGTAGGTTTGTTTCTGGAGTTTGACTTGTGCTTGTTATTGTAGGGAATGGCTAAATCAGTGCAGCCGCTTACATGTTTCATGAGTTCATATGTGTGTACTAGGCTAATGGCCACAAGGGCCTCTTTAAGTCTATTCATGTATCTCAAATGTCTGACAAGTTCTAGTACCCTTGATAGGTGTAAGGAGGGGCCTGGGAGATGAACCATTTATATGCTGCCTGTATCTGTGAGAGTCACATAGGTGACTCTCATAGACACAGGCAGCATATAAATGGTGCCTGTGTCTATGAGAGTCACATAGGTGCCAAACCAGGGACACATTTCCTGTTCCCCAACCAAATGTCCATGTTACACTTGAATTAAGTTAGGGAGGAACTCTGCTTCACATGGATGGGATGCCTGTTTCAGGGAAGGGGTAGTCTCTGGTATACGTACTTGTCTCTTCAGCAGGTCCTATTTATATCACAGGCAAAGTTTAAGTCTTTAGAATGGGTAACTCTGGTGTTTTTTTTTTTTTTTTGCGGATATGCAAGAGGTTCATTAGAGTAAGGACTGATAATACCTTGTATGCCAGGCATAGATCTCCTCTCAACAACCTGCCTGTAGGAGACAGAATACAAGGATAGGGTGTATTCTTTTAGTGAGTAATCTCTGTGTTTTCATTCATATCAAATACACCTATAGGTATATATGTACACACACACACACACACACACACACACACACACACAGACACACACACACACACACACACACACACACACACACACACACACACACACAGTATATATATCTGCATGTGTGTGTAATGTATATATATATATATATATATATATATATATATATATATATATATGGATCCCTATCACATGGTCGACAGGCCATATGATCGACACTCATTTGGTCGACAGTTCAAACATGTTTGTCAATTTGCATGAGACCACATTATAACAAACACAGACTCAGAGTAAAGTGGATATCAGAGCGTACTGCCATACAGGAATTCTGACAGCAGACACTACAAAAGGTAATGCATCTCATTACTGCATCCAGAAGTCAAGAGAGCATATAAGCAACAAACACAGTCTCACAGTAGTGGGGTTTTGGAGATAACACCACCCTGGACATGACAGAGGAGTGCCAGGATGGGAGAAGAGTCAACATGACAGGGCAAACGGACAGGCAGAACAAGTTGCAGTTCGTTAGTGGTTTGCTCACCAAAACAAAGCAACATGAAAAGGCAGGATAAGTTATAGTCCTTTTGAGAGTCGGATAAAGAAAAGACCAGAAAGCTGGACTGAAAATATGCAGTTATGCTGTGTAGGTCTTACCACAAAAAGGCATAACTAGCAGGGCAAGCTGAAGTACTTCTAGGGAAATCTTAGCCTGACAGATTACAGGTGGAATAGTGAAGCTCAGTCACTTTCCTGCTGTGTAGATGATGTCACATGTGACATAGATGATATGAAATAATATGGGACATGGTGGGCCTTCACTTCACCAGGCATAGACTGTGCTACTTGTACATGGACAGTGGACAGCAAGCAAGCTTAATATGCCCATGGCTGAATTGCTATGGCAACATGTAAAATAGGTTGCAGTATAGCACTGCACTGGGTTCTGGTCACCATAAGGATACAGGGAAATATGGAGACAACTGTTGTTTGGCATGAACTGTCATGCATACACACACACTGCTCTACATGTGACCCTCAGGTACACATGTCCAGGCATGGAAGTGAAAGAATGGCAAAGGCTGAATAGATGCATGACATAGACAGCCCTTTCCACACATTTCATTCATATCCTTGATAAGGATAAAGCTGATAGATCCTTACTGGAACAGGTATGACAGGCACTGCTGAAAGCATTAATGCAGTGGGAAGCCATAATAGGACAATACAACAGTTCCATCACAATTCATTTATATGTTACTGTCTGCCAGCAACAAGGAACAGTATTGTGTATGTGCGTATGTATATATATATATTTATATATATCTATCTCTCTCTCTCTCTCTCTCTCTCTCTATATATATATATATATATATATATATATATATATATATATATATATCTATATACAAGTTTGTATGTATATATATATATATATATATATATATATATATATATATATATATATATATATATATATATATATATATGGTCTACCTGAGATGGTCGACAAGCCATTTGACTGACTTTCATTTGTCGACAATTCATTTGGTCGACAGGCAGATTTGCCCTCCCCAATGTTGTGCGACCCTGGAGTTGATATATATAGTTAGTGGGGCAAGCCCCCACATAAAACTGCTTGTTGACCAAATGAACTGTTGACCAAATGAGTGTCGATCATATGGCCTGTCAATATGTGATAGGGATCCATATATATATATATATATATATATATATATATATATATATATATATATATACACATATATATATACATATATATATACATATATATATATATATATATATATATATATATATATATATATATATATATATACATTACACACACATGCAGATATATATACTGTGTGTGAGTGTGTGTGTGTGTGTGTGTGTGTGTGTGTGTGTGTGTGTGTGTGTGTGTGTGTACATATATACCTATAGGTGCATTTGATATGAATGAAAACACCCATTTTCGGCTAGCATACTTTTTACATCATAATGTTGAAAATGCCAATGTCAAAATGCCAGCACGCATGTGCAAAGGAGCACCTTTGGTGCATACAAACCTTTATTTAATAAATAAAATAAAACATTGTTTTTTCACACCCCATGGTAATTCTATATACCAAATCCAAGATTACATAAACACAGGGTAAGGGAAAATTTCTCAGCCCTTGGAATTGTGTAGTCTTGCACATATGTTCATCAGCTGCTTAGTCAAGTATATGCAGTCGACTAAGCAGCTACTGGCCTAACATACAATTGTCTGTTTCAATAGAACCCATATGTGCATGATATATATGTATATATATATATATATATATATATATATATATATATATATATAGTTAGTTAGATAAACATAAAGATATATGTATAGTTTTATATATATATATATATAGGTTTACTATCACAATGCCGACGTGCACTTGTACGGCTATGAAGTATTCGAACAACAGATGTTCGAATACTTCAGATTTCGGCAGGTGATGTGAGCGACCATTACCATTGTGAATGGACTGTGCATTCGCAATTCTAACGTTCGCTCATGTGAGGGGATCGAGGTACAGTGCAGTTAGGGAAAAACATCCCTTTCCTCACTGTAGTGCGATCTCGGAGTTGGAATATTAAGTTGGGGGGTGCAGGGGAGCACAGCCCCCCTGCATAACTGTGTGTTTAGGCTAGTTAGGTAGGTAGTTACGGATCGGTGGAGTGCTTTGTATTGCGAAAATGTCGCGACATTTTCGACAATACACAGCTGTTTTCGACATTAGGACAAATCGAAATGTTAATTTCGATGTATAATCAAAATGCAGACATGTTTTGTTCTGATTTTCAATTTATGATAGTAAACCATATATATATATATCTATCTATATATATATATATATATATATATATATATATATATATATATATATATATATATATATTATATATATATATATATGTATAGGGTCTATATTACATAGTCAAAGTTCTGTAACTTTGACTGACATATGTTCGAACACATATGACCGAAGTTATGGAACTTGAACTATCAATAAAAAAAAAAAAAATAAAATGGAAAAGAAAATGAAAGGGTATATGCAGGGGGACAAGCCCCCCTGCACCTCTCCGCTCTTTAAATATACTAACTGTGAGGTCACGCTACAGTGCAGTAAAGGAAATTTTCCCATTACTACACTATAGAGTGACCTCAGAGTTGTTATATTTAATGAGTGGGGGGGGGGCTTGCCCCCCTGCATATACCCTTTTATTTTCTTTTTCCTGTTGTTTTTATTTTTTTATCGATATTCGAAGTTCCATAACTTTGGACATATGTGTTCGAACATATGTCAGTTGAAGTTACGGAACTGTGACTATGTAATATAGACCCTATATATATATATATATATATATATATATATATATATATATATATATATATATATATATATATATATATATATATATATATATATATATATATATATATATATATATAGATATATATAGATATAGATATATATATATATATATATATAGATATATATATAGATATAGATATATATATATATAGATATATATATATATATATATTTATAGATATATATATATATATATTATATAGATTATATATATATATATATATATATATATATATATATATATATATATATATATATATATATATATATATATATATATATATATATATATATACGGAAATCCATTTAATCAAAACTTCCATGATCAAGACGACAACACCAATACCTTATTTTAACTAAGTTTCAAATCACTGAAATTTTAATCCTGGAAGAAAGGCAGTTGGCCAACATGGGGAATTTTGTCCTTTTCCTCCACTCTAGTGAAATCTCAGAGTTTCTATATTTAGTTAAGGGGTGGAGGGTACAGCCTCCCACACTCATGAGTGTGGAGGACGAAGGCCCCCACTTGCATGGGCTTGACATGCTTCGGTGCGTTTTTTTTTCAATGTTGGCCAACTGCCTCTTTTCCTAGATTAAAATTCTGGTCATGTGAAAATTCATTAAAATAAGGTTTCAGTGTTGTCATCTCATCATGTAACTTTTGAATAAATGGATTTTCAGTCTACTCAAGTAGACCCATATATATAACAATGGACACCCAGATTGTGTAGAGATAGATAACACCAGACCCAAATCCTACAAATGATGCATGAGCAAACTGGCACCCAGTTTTGTCTAAATAGAACCAGCATAGCATCAGGGTATAAGGATATTCTATTACTGGATCAGAGTTCTGTAACAAGTGTAAATAGTCAAGCTCTATGACCATAAGCCAAATGAACAGAGTGTTGCAACAGTCTCACATGATGAAGGCAAAGGCATATACACTACCAGAAAATCTGTAGGTATAAAATGATGCTTCATAAGAACAATATCCCTCAGAGGAAAGCAAGAGGACTGAACAAGAGAAGATAACTAGTCCTCAGTGTTGAGCAATTCACCAAAAATTACAATTAGATTCTGTTCATATGATACTGATTTCAGTTTGCCACCACTATAGATGATGTTAAAGGACAACACAGAAAAAGATACATTTCAAATAGTGAAATGTATAGCCATGGCATACATCATGGAAGTTTTGAGCTTCAGCCTTTTATTGACCATCCAACTATAGACTTACTCTAAATCTGCAGCTTGTTTGTTTGCCGTGCATAGATTCCTGATGACAGGAGAGGTACCATATGCAACATCAGCAAAGTTATCATAAACTTTTCCCTTGAATAATATTTCTAATGGAAGAATGTACATGAGAAACAACTGACTGACTAAAGTTTGAACCCTGCTACATACCATATGATACAGAGTAGGGTGAAGATTTAAATCCTGAAGCCACCCCTTGAGGGTGTCTGGAAAGGATGGGAAAAGCCAATCTGACATAACATCTTTGATGTCAAAGTAATAATTTTAAATGGTTGAAAAGGATTCCTGCTGTGTAGTTGATGTCACATGTGACTTAGATGATATGAAATTATATAGAACATGGTCAGCAATGTGAATTGCTGCAGAGGGTTCTAAAAGTACTGAAATCATTTGAAAGCATTAATTGTTTTCCAAAAGGAGATCAGTAATGAACCTGGTAATGTCTTTCTCAGTACTACATTTTGACCAAAAACAGAAAGGAATGGATCATTGATGTTATTATCACTCACAAAAATCTTCCTGATTATACAGCACCATGTTAATAACCTTTAAAAAGATGGTTTGAGATAGGTATTTTTGTTTTCCAGAACATTTGCTGGTCTTCTTAAAGAGTGGAGTAACCGAGAAATATTTTAAAACTGATAAAAAACTCCATTCTTAAGAGAACACATGATGATCTGGTAAAGAATCAGATGCAAAACCCACAGGCATGATGTAACATGTCTAGTGAGATTAGTATTTACTGTGCAAATAGTAGTATACATTTTGGACCAGTTCTAAAGCATTGACAACTACAAGACCATAGAATGTCTGCAATAGTACAACTTGATGAACACTAGCTGATTAAGGCACACTTGGCAGTGAAATAATGAGCATCTACTTAGCATTTTTCCAACTAGCAAGAAAGATCAGATTGTTAGCTTGACGACATCAAAGAAAATAGTTGTAGGTCAGCGTGACACTGTAAAGATCTATGAGAACAAGTAGAGAGGCAGATATACTTATGTGTATAATGTGGTTATATAAGTAGCAGGCTATATATATATGAATGCCCTGGCACATTTTTGGAGAACTTGGGTAGTTTATTTATTTATTCATTTATTCATTTAGTTTTACTACCTCATCATATGTGAGTTCATGTTTACTGATAAAATGTGAAAGATTTGCCTCCAGCTTGTGTATGTAAATACATCACTTGCAGATGGGCTTTCTGTTGGGTGATAACAGTGTAAACATGAGATAATTGCTACACTGACTCAGGATATCTAGTGAGACTAGGCTGGCCAACAAATCTGAATTAGCATTCTGTGGCTACATAGTTGAAGGACACACAGGAAAGGTGAAATACTGGCTGAAAAAGCTAGATGAAATGAAGGTAATAGAATGTTAGTCATTCAAGCTTGACTAAGTAAAGCAGTAGAAGCTAACTTGAATGCTACTGGTAGACCTAGGTTACGGAGTAAGGGGAACTAAAATGTAGGGGATGGATGAAGTTAGGATAACACTGCAGAGATGGATAATTCTAAAGATATAATGAAATATGTTTGGATTTAGAAGATTAAAAAATGAAGAGTATGAGAGGTACATGTTAGCAATAAGAACAGTTCTTGATGCTAGTAACTATTAATAACTAGTACATCTGCAAAAGCAAAATGTCACATTAAATTATTAAATGTCACTAATGTAGCTAGTGATCAGGCAACAGCATACATAAGTCACACTACTAACAAGCAAGAACTTGCAGTAGGCACACTGGAAAAAAAACACAATACACAGTCTACAGTTAACAGCTAAGGAATAGGCAGCAGGAGCATATACTAAAATGTGTGTCATTTAGTAAGGCAATAAGGAATAAGCATACATAGAAGATGGAACAGTATCAATACAAAACAACAGCACAACACCCAATAGACACCAGCAAATACTATAACTGCGTTTAATTAACAAATCAATTAAAAATAGTAAGTAATAAAGAAATAAATAAGTATTAAGACATTAATCCAAAGCCTAGAATATACTAAAGTCAAGCTTAATAATAAAATCAATCCCAGTAGTGCAACTAAGTTGTAGTTTATTTGATAGGTAAAGGACAATACAACTTATATAATCCACAATAAGTACATAGAAGTTGCCTTACATGTTGTACACTAGGCTGTTGTACTGATTACCTGCCAGGATTTATACTGCTCATCAGTGTTGAGCACAGTAGAGTAAAACAATGAACTGTGCAAAATTCTAGTTACTTAAAGGCTCAAGGTTCTATCACAACAGAAGCTATCAAACTCAAATCAAACCTATACTCATGCAGAAGATGGGAAATCAAACTCAGTTACATCAGTCCTTTAATAAAACTCAAGCTCTCAAATATGTGACGTGTGGAATCCGCAGTTCTAACCAGAAGTTGGTGAAATGCATATTTGGCCATAAAACATTACTGAAGTCCTTGAAGTACATTGAATTAATCAGAATCCAGATGGAAAAGGACTTTGTCTTACTCTTCTACTTTCCTTTTCCTGTATTGTACATTAGAGCACTGTCAGCAGCTCAGCATGAAAGAAGACTGTTGAAATGAGTGAACCATAGGCTACTTAAAGTTTCTAGGTTCTATCCCGCGTTTATATCATGTTATCGAAAGATGAAAGTAGCGAACGCTATTTCATCGGCCACAAAACATCTTAACATGAAAATATCGAACATTCAGAACAGCGAATTTTTTCCCATGGAAAAAATTCACTGCTCCGAAACACATACACACAACACAAGCACATCAAACAAACATCAACCACACACATACACTTAAATTCCTACATCTAATGCTACACTAAACTAAACATACACTACTATCTACCCACTTACCTTAACCCAAACCCTAACCCTATGGTCCGTCACTATCGCACACTCACCTAACCCACTCCTTAACCCTAACTCACTTAAACCGCCCCTATCCCTAAAGTCTGTCACTATTGCACACACGCCTAACCCGCGCCCTAACCCTAAGTCACTTAACCCGCCCCTAACTCTACCGTACAAACAATCGCACACTTACCTGAACCCAACCGGTAACTTTCCACCACAGTGCTAAGAATAGTGAAGCCACAGAAACGGCCAACCGAATTCTTTCCCGAGGAAATAATTCACTGTTCTGCAGCTTCACTATTCTTAGCGTTGGCTGAATAGTGGTCGATATCCTGATATAGACCCTATATTAATATACATACATCCATACATATATCCATCTGCAACCCCTTTTTTCCCATTTTTGCACTTCATGGTTGAAAACCGTCTGGAACCAATGTTCATACTGCCAGGTAACTAAGTCTGCTGTGGCTGTTCTTCCATATGAAATTCAAGAAATATACTTAGCTTCTAAACATTCCCAAGGAAATATTGCCAGAAAGAAAACAGTGTAATACCTCTTAGGATGATAGCTTCATAGGTTAGTACTAGGCTAACTGCCCTTGCAAGCCTAGCCAATTATCCCTTGTGAGACTCAAATCCTGCACCTTGGGTTTGTAAGTCAAATACCTTAACCATTAGGCCATCCTCCTAACCCTAATAAGCAGCCTCTGGTAGAATCAAACCCAGGACCCTGCACACCATAGCCAAAGTGATTTATCACTAAGCCATCTCAGATATATGTTCAGCCTTTATTTCATACAGTAGGCTCTTAGCAGTAGCCATTGTATGAAACTCAGATCTACTTCTTATTCAATTCTAAAAGACAACTATAAACCAAATTATCAGTAAAAAAATAAAGTAAACAATAATGCTAAATTATGAGCTCCCAAGAGCTTTTTTTAGCATCAGTATAGTTGTGTGTCCATGCATGCCTGTGTGAGTGCATGCATGTGAGTGTGTGTGTGCATGTGTACGTGCTCGTGTGTGTGTGTGTGTGTGTGTGTGTGTGTGTGTGTGTGTGTGTGTGTGTGTGTGTGTGTGTGTGTGTGTGCACGCATGTGGGCACATGCGTATGTGGTTGTGCCTTTGTGTTTGTTAGCATGTTGCATGTGTTTAGTACACTAGAACCAACCTGTAATAAAAATCCATTCTTTATTTTTCACTTGAGTTACTAATTACGCAGCTTTTACTTGAAATCACCATGATTTTAAAGAAATGAAACCTAACAAGGTAATATATCTGGATGTTATTTTTATAGAAAGATATAAATTATTGTTTAATCATCCCTTGTTAAATGTCCTTAGTGTGTGCCAACAAATCATGAAGAAAGACTATGCCCAGTTTTCCTGTAATATAGAAGAACCATCTCTGCTACAGTAGTCTAACAGACAAATCATCCAGGGCAATATCTATTCTGAATTGTAGCTACAGTCATAGTATTTATTGTGTCTTCACAGGCATACCTTTTGAAGCATCTTCTGTCAAGTATAAGTCATAGTGGCCAGACAGGCTTTATTCAGAATATACACACTACAGATAATATCAATAAAAATAAATCCCGTTTTAAAGCACTCAGCTTCATAAATTAAAGAGTTCTGCTCAATTATGATGCCGAGAGGTTTACTTATCAATATTTAAGACCTGATTCTGAGATATTTTCTGAAGTTTATTTTAACTGAAGTTGTACTTATGTGCTTGGTGTACTTTAAAGATTTTCTTCTTCATTTCTGCAAGAAGTCATTTCTGTTTAATCAGGTATAATGCAGTCATGGAGAAAGACCAAGAAATCATTTTCACATATTTCTGGAGTCTTTTTTTCTCCACAGTGGCATATTCTCAGAGTGAAAATAATTAAGAAAGATGGTGTGAGGGACAAAACCTCCCACAACTGGTTGTAAGGGGGTATATAAAATGTTTATTTAATATGGGGATTTTATGTGTCATGTATTTTGTCATTGTCTCAGTCGTATTTATGTATATTGATTTGTGGCATTGAAGATTAATATATTTTGTTCTGGAAGTTTTAACTCATTCTTTGTGACTCATTAACACATCAGGGAACATGCTGAGAAAACAACTATAAGAGTCACCCGCCTTTATCTATCAGACACCAGTCATATTCTTGAATTTCCTCCAGAAGTCTTTTGTTTGTTGTCCATTATGTATTAAGGATCTTCTAGTAGTTTTAAATCTGATCCACATATTTCTTATTCTTTCAAAACATAGAAGGAAGTTACACAGGGATGTCTTATTTCCATTCTCACACTTGATATTTTCAAATATCATTAATAAAAGACTACCATTCTGTCTTCAGATATGAATGATGAGTAATATTCTGCTTAAAGGTTTATAGTGATGATGTCACTGCAGGTGTTTTATTTAAACCAAGAAGTTTTTTTTTATTTCATGTTTTTTGTCTGAAGAAGGTCGTACATTGTTATGCCTGACAGCGCTAACAATAAATTTGAAAGGTCTGGTATACTACATTGCCTTTTTGTTTCTTCTCTGCCATTCGGTTTTTGTTTTCTGAAAAGGCTCTACATGCCATATAGAGCTGCACAAAATTGCTAAGCATCATGGCATGATAATTACTCTAGAAGCAGCTGTATTGTATGCTAATCAACCAATCCCAGATGGAGTAGATCTTCAACAAGCTATAAAGCAATCATGTAGACTCAATGTAGATTTTGCTTGCAAATTGGAAAATCTATAGGAATACAGCCACCAAAATGAATCTACATGTTAAAGGCTGCTGTTGCTACTATATATATGTGTCTGTGCAACAACAGGCCCAAGTCTATGCTAGTGCTACTGTTATTAGATCTTGCCAAGAAGGAGAAGAGTGTTTATACCATCTTTAACAATTCATGATCTGCATGGGGTGGAAACTGTAGAGTGCTACAGGGTCGAAAGAGACAAACTACAGGAACCCTGAAACCTCTGTCATCCTCAACTGACAGCAAGGGCAAACTGAGGGGAACCTGTGGAGACTAAGCTATGTGTAGTACTTAGAATATTAGCTACAAGAACCTTCCAGACACTAACAGAGGATATGCTGGGAGTGTCACAGGCATCAGCATCTAGGATCCTACATCAATTTCTGAATGCTATGGTACAACATGTCAGTGATTACATACAGTTTCCCCATACACCCCAGGACAGAGCTACCGCTATGCAGGATTTCTAACCTGTAATAAACTTCCATGAAGTCTTAGGTACCACAGAATGCAGACACACATTGAAGTCAAAGCACCACTCAGAGAACAGGGAACGGTGCACATAAAAAAGGGCTTCCACTCCATTAACTGCCAGGTCATATGTAACGCTAATGGAATCATCCTGAATGTGTGTGCTGCAACACAGACAGTTACCATGATTCACATATCAGGCACAGCTCTCAACTTTATCAGATGTTTAGAGGGAGATATCCCACAGAGTCATTTACTGGGGGATGCATGTTAGGCACTGGAACCCTGGCTGATGATGACTATCAGAAATGCACACACACTCTTTGAAGAATGCTATAATGAGGCACATGCTCAAACAAGAAACATTACAGAGTATGTGTTTAGGCTGCTGAAGTCATGGTTCCAGTGACTAGATATATTTGGGAGAGCCCTGCAATACCATACCCATACCCATACTTTGTTCTGATATTTTCAACATCTCTGCCATCTGTCACAGTATCATCCTGAGAAAACAGTTTCAGCAGGAACACCATGGAGAAGGGACACACATCCCACCATCACTGGCAAGGTCACCACAGCCACATGCAGGTGAGGAGTCACAGGGGGAACCACCAGCCATTGTGGGTATAGAAAGACATAAGAGTACAAAATATACCCCTGCCCTGGCCAAAAGGCAACCAATAGCACACATCCTCACCACCTAAGGGTGTAAAACCATCACCCTATGCACATTATATATAGTAACATTTATGTCAGGCAATGCTCACAACCCTTACTTACCCATGTAATGGCTGCATACTGCTAGCATCACACAGACTCAGCCCTGAATTAAAACTCTTGTAACTGCTGGACATCCAAGGTAAGTACTGAATCTGGAAGAGGAAAATAAATGGCTAAGAACACAAATGAACATCATATCCTTGCATACTATTACTTGTTAATGTAACTAAGTACAAGGTGGGTGATTTTTACAGCAATTACATTAATATGTGACAGCTCTTATGTTAATAGGTATGCTCTATATCAAGTAATAGGCCTCAAGCATCAACAATTCAAACATTACAAAAACCTGTAAGAAAGCAATACAATTTTCAAAACGGCATCGCAAACATGTATATACTAAGCACTCTGTCAGTTGTGCACCCTTGGCAACAAACAAAAGACTTACATATCTCTGATTCCAAAAGATAGAAAATCAAGGATATGCCACAGTTATCACAGTTATCATAATTTGTACAGGGTGTTCTGTGTGTGTGTGTGGGGGGGGGGGGGGGGCAGGAGGCCTAGGCTGACACAAAAGGTAGTGAGTGAATGGCCACTGAGACAGAAAGAGCTGTAAGCTTCACAACTAACACCTGTAACTGTTATAAGTGTGTGTGTGAGTGTGTGTCTCTGTATGGGCATTCAAGGTGAAACATATGTGTGACTGTCTGCAAGAACACAGGCAAGGTCTGTGTTAGCTCTACATCCTGGTATGTCAGACAGGTGTGAGCTGTGCATGGTACAGGTGACAGTCCATCATCATCAACCTCAATAGCAAGAACTGGATCTGCTAGGAGTTGCACTGGCATGTCCATGCCCATGGTCAGATGTGCTGCTATTACCTGAACATGACTGATGTCTGCTGGATGAGCTCTCTGCACAAGTTAGCCCAGGACTACAGCCCCATGGTTTAACATGTCTGGGTGTGGACACCTAAATCACTGATGGAACAGTGGAATTCATGCCACTACAAGACCATAATCGGATGGCCAGCCGCATTGGCTAACATCAGATGATGATGCTGACCTTCGTCGACACAGATGCCATCCCTCAAGCAGCAGGCATTCCCTCACAGATACTGCCTGATCCATTGCGTCATTTATCTGATCCATTAAATCGCCGACACAGTGCAGTCGGTCATGCATGTCCGCCTTTGCCATGTCTAAATTCCTAAGGATATCCTCAGAGGCCCTACTGGAATGTGCCTGCACCTCCATGACAGCCCTAAACATGCATTGAGTGGCACATAAAGACATATCAGTTTCAGGTGGAGGGCAGAGAGCAGGCTTCTTCTGAGCACCCCTAGCAACCATTCTGAATGGTACCTCACCCACACTTTGGTTATGGCCAGATTCAACTGTCATTGATGCCTCACTAACTACAATATCCTGACAAGTGTGTAAACCTCTACCAATCCAATATCTGAGGGCTCACTGGAATAGCTATGCAAAACCCTGGGTGAGTCTAATGGAAATACAGGGGATGGCTTAATGTCAACCTCAAGCCAAACAGAAACTTCGCAGTGTGGAGGGTGTGAAGTTCACTCATTGAAATGTGTTATGCCCTTAGTTCACTAATAAAAATTGAACAATAAAACATTTACTACAAAATAATAAAATAGTAGGTAGTGCACAGTTGAGTTAAAAATGGAATATCCTTTATTAAAACACACAAACAAAGCCCTCCTGAAAGAACTATTGTGCTGGTGAATTTGTACTTTTTAGTTCAATTTTGGGTTCCAGAATGCTTCTTAACATATTGCTTTTATATCCCCTCAGCAAAAAATCATTTTCAAGATCATTTAGGTCGTTAAGGTAGGGTTCCATTTTACTTAACTATGTGCATAACATATTTCAAGGAGTGAACTTCACATTTTCCACACTGTAAAGTTTCTGGTCAGTTTGTTTTTGACCCAGTATAGGTCGCATACTGGGTTTTCTGAGACTTTGATGGATACCACAGATTTTTGCTTTTGCTAAATGTCAACCTTAGTATCAGATTCAATCTCTGCACCCCCTGCCTGTGCCTCTGTTTGGCCACCATCATCATCAATGTCTGCCGATATTCTGACATCAGGTGGTAGACGTCCCACACTTCCACTGTCAAGATCACCTGTGATAATAAGCAACTAACAGAGGAAAGAAATTGATACTTATACTATAACTTAATATATGACAACATATCAGCACTGGTGCCACTATCACAGATGATGCAGCAGTATACATACACTCAAGACACTCATCTCAGACATACAGATAAATGCACATTTTTGACAAATGGCCATCAACAATTAAATAAATATGTTTGGCTTTCAAAGTGTAGATGACTCCACATTTGCTAGGGTGGATGATCCTGGAAGAAGTTAAGCAAAAGGTAAGGACACAATCACCACAATTCCAATAACATAGGGGGAGAGAACTGTTGCTTATCTATCCATTAATAATACTTTTTACTGAAACTTGTCTGACATGGTCACCAAAAGCCCATGTGTAATGAAGAAAAATATGCTGTTAACTGTATCAATTTATCAATATTTTCAACACAAAAATAAATAAATAATTAAAACAACATGAACTATTACTTTCAATATTTTACTACACAAGAAAATGTTATAAGTTGACATATGTAAGCTTATCTGGAAGCTCCTCCTGGCACATACTTGTCCTCCCAGAAACATCAGCACCAGCATCAATCATATCTTGTGCACTTTCTACTGAGGTCTCTGGATTTCTAACAGTGGACAGAAACTCTTCATTTGGTGTCAGTGGTGGCTCCATAGCAGCCCTACCCCCCCAACCATAACCAGCTATACATGCGCAACTGCAGCTGCTGTTCTCTGGACTGATGAAATCATATCAGTGGTCCTATGTCGCACCTGATCATAAGTCCTGCTGTGCCCCACTATGGCATTTACATCACTATCCAATCTATTAGACATATCCCATGTCCTTTTAAAGGTAAAAAGGCACCATGGTGCCTAAATGCTTGCACAATTACATCATTTTCATGTGTCACAGAAAGGGGGTTTATGTGGATTGGTATGCTTGTGTGCCATACTACTTGGTGACATAAAAGAGAGAATGATACAACACAAAAATACCACATAATTAAGTTCCTGCTTATATACATGCATATATATTTTTACTATTAACCACTGGTGACTCACAGTTCAGGTATTAAAATTTAAGGTTATGTGGTTGTACCATATTAAACTCAGACAAAAAACAATGTTTGATCCAAAATAAAGAATAACAATGGACTACTGGATTGTTGACCATGTAAAGAACTGGATGACTATACAATTTCAAGAGCAAATCTCTTGAAACACAACTTTTGTTTTGGCAACACACAAATGTTATTTGCCCCCCAAAAAAAAAAAAAACAGGCAAATGACAGTTTGTGCCAAGCAAGGAATAAGACATTAGTCAATTGTTATAAATGCTTTCAAAAAAATGTTTCACAAAATGTGAACATATTTACAATAGAAAAGCAAATTTTACAGGATTGCCAGTCACATCTCATCATGCTCAGCACTGTCCTGGAGGTGTCTAGGGCATTACATTTCACTGAAATAACATAGAAGAGTATAAGATAACCGGTTGTGACAATAACACTTGTGATGAAAGTTAATAATGCTGTATATCTTTGAAAGTAAAATGCCTGACAAAAATGCTTATTTATGCCAACAGTGAACTCATAAGAACTGCATACAGATAAAACTTCCATTATCTAATATATATATATAAAAAAATTTCCTTGCAAAATGTGAGCAAATGTTACATGTACATGAAAAATACAGTCATACCTTACCAAAATCAGAAGGCTTTTGTGCAGATATATCCAAATTAATAGAAATCTTCTTCAGTGTTCTCCAAATACACAAGTCTCCTTACCTTCAAGTTCCCTATCTACACGGTTACCTTTTTGTAGTGTAGATTCAGGCCTCTGAGCATGGTGAAGATGCAAATAAGGTGTGAACTTATTACAATTGCTGAATGCCAAACTTTTGACTTTGTGTAGTAGGTGTAAACGTAGTGTAGGCACTACCTCAGTGTTAGTTGCTAATGGATTGCAACTGTGAATGATAACTGGTAAGGAGATGGAAAGCACAACAGCAATTCAGACTCCCTTACCTGCAGTGAGTGTGTCACCCAGGATACACTTACAGAGTGTAGAAGTAATTGTAGCAAGTTTTTTAATGGAAGTGAGCAGCACACATTTCTCAGTTTTGTCCACTAATAGCCAGACTTTCCTGCTTTTGTTGAGATTGTATATTACTGTTATGTAGTATTCTGATACATTTTAAGGACAATGATACAAAATGCCCTACAGCTTGTATGTCTGAGAATACAGCACAAATAAGAGAAGAATAAACAAAATACAAAGAGAAGACAAAGTTGCATTGGTGCAAACAATACTCATAAATGGTGAAATGATAAGTCATTGCAATAAATATGTAAGTAATGTAAGTAAGACATGTGGAAACAACTGAGAGTGTACAAGCATTAT
This sequence comes from Protopterus annectens, assembly GCF_019279795.1. Taxonomy (NCBI): domain Eukaryota; kingdom Metazoa; phylum Chordata; order Ceratodontiformes; family Protopteridae; genus Protopterus; species Protopterus annectens. Next base: position 317,281,027 of record NC_056734.1, read on the forward strand.
ATGTCTTGTCAATACTGTATTGAAAATGGGACTTTCTTTTATGTAGAATGATTTGCTTTCCTGGGGCAAGCTGTTTCTGTGGCAAGGAGAGATTAGACACTGCTGCTGTGTCTGGTAGGTGTATTACTCTGATAGTTCAAATCCAGAGTTGTGGGAAAAGCTGTAATGTGTATTAAAATGTATTTTATAATATTTTTCTTTTTTTCATAATATTAATATTTTCATGGTGAGTGGCTTAGTGCAAACATGGTAAAACAGATCAATAAATTAAATTTAATCATAGTATATATTGCATATTTAGATCATGGTTCAAGTCCCACATTTATCTTTTAAGTCATTCACTCCAAACGAGTGCAGGAAGTTTGCAATGTAACTTCAAATGGGAGGAGCCTAAACCTTTTGACAGAATCAAATTATGTCGTCACATTTCAAACAAATGTTCATATCTCTGGAACCATAGGGGTTATGAAAGAAGTATAAATTGCAAACCCTTCAGCACAAACTATTTTTATAGTGGTAGCATTCTTTATGTTCTAGGTCTTAAACTGAATTTTATAAGTCACAATAAACACAGTAACTATTATGTCTGTAATACTTTGTAAACAACTTACAATATCTCAGCAACCAATCAAGTGACACACATACTGCCAGCAGCATTTTATTCATCTAGTTGAGAAGTTTCATAAGAGGCTAAAGAGTTATATCTGTGTTACATGGTTGTTGAGAAATGTTGAAAAATGTGAACATTATATCTACATACATTAATATCATAGAAACAATAGTTAATATTGCTTTACCTGCACTAGATAGATGTCAAATATAGATGCAGTTGAGCTTGCCATAGGATAAGCTTTAAGATAATATATTTTAAAAACTTGTATATAGCATGGTCTTGGAATTATTGATGCAAATATGAATAAGCAATATTTGATGCCTAGAGGTGTCAGTACAAGTTAACTGCAGATGCACCTGAAGGCGTTACCCAGATGTAATGAGTTAATGAAGAAACCTAGTAAACACTTATTACAAGAATAGTGCATGTTTAGCATTGCCTGTCATGGATGTGCATCACTTACCTTGACACAAACATAGTCTAATGGCCCAGACAACAAGCAGACATTGTCAATTTCAAAAAGGATACATGGTTACCTCTTTTGCTTTCTATCATGCACACCTGATAAGTGTTTTTGCATGATGGTCCGCAAACCTGCAGGTCCAGAATACCTGCAGACTATAGGCAGACACTTGTCAAATTTCAAAAAGGATACATTGTTTCATCTTTTGCTTACCATCGTGCAAACCCACTAAACTGCATTGTGCAATGGTCCAGAACACCTGCAGACACCAAGGTGACACTTGTCAGTTTTAAAATGGATACATTCTATTATATGTTGTTTGCCACCATGCAAACATGCTCAGCAGCATTGTGCAGCACTCAGCACATATACATAGTAATGAATGTGAAAATATACAGTTGTTGCCTAGTTGTTCCTGTGGCAGCAGGTGTAAGTTCAGGGCTACAATGCAGGCAAACCAGGGTTCTAATCTAGCATACTTCCAATTTTATAAATGGTGTCCACTCAATTTTAAAAACTAAAGAACAATGTAAACATAATTATAAATAACTATGTAGAGCACTGGAGCTCATATGAATTATATATGTGACTAAGGGTATACTGACACTTATGTTTCTGTAATTATAATTGCCTTTTCTGGTCTTGGACGGACTTCATCTTTCAATGATAGTCATATACACATGCACATATAAACCACAAACTTGTCAGGTCACACACATACATGGTTAACTTCTCAGTCTGATATGTGTATATATAATTAATGAGCATGTCTGTTGCTTAAATCTATTGCACTAAGGGAACACACAGTCAATATAGAATAAAGGGACTCATATTAAAAATATCATATAACATAGTTATTTAGACTAACTGTATAAATATATAACTCCATATGTGTACTGTTGGCATAAATCACTTGAGTACTGCTTGCTTTTGTACAGTACTTCACTGTAGTCATTCCCTCTCACATTTCCAGTAATTATCACATGTAATTATTTAATTACATCATGAATACATATGTAAAAAAATAGATAGAGCTGGATTCAAACTCTGTATCATCTGTCCTCAAAATTAGAACTCAAAGTTATTACATCAACTGCCACAGATAGGCAGCCAGGATTTTTTTTCCACTCAGTACTCTCTAAAGTGCTGACTGCTGCATCTCTGTGCTTAACATGTTTGCATGGAGGGAAGCAAACTAATGGAACTCTAATAATTTTCTCAGTGAAGCAGAGACCTGCATTTCCTCATCGATTAACTGCAAGCAAACAGGGAAAGAGGTATAAATACTTTTACTTAAAGTTACATAATTTATAACACATTTCCAATATGAACTACTTATGAACACCATAGTATCTGTTAGCTATGTCTACCATAGCCAGTACGGATAAGTGCTTCTCAAGTTCATGTAGGAGTCCTTAAATGTGTATCTCATATGTGCAAACACTTTGCCATTGTTTACACAATCCAACTGCTCAGCAATACACTATGGAAAGTGCATATTACCATGTAGTAGGTATGTTAACTGCCCAGTTAGTCTTCATCCAATTAAAATACATGTAAAAATACAACCAAAGAGAAGGCACTTTTAATGACTGAACACATATTTACACTCAGTCATTTCTTACCTGCATCCATATACTTGAAACATGGCAAGTCAGTACTTGTTTCCAAATGTCAACTACACTACAGAAATAAATAGCAAAATTGCATTGTTACATACCATACGCACCTTTATAATGACAATAGATATTCAGATTGTCTTATACATTTATTAATTTGAACAACATTTCTTCACAAATATGAACACACAAATATGGTCACAAAAATGGCTTGTCTGTATGTGACAATTTAAATGTATAATGTGCACAGCATACATACAACATACTGGGAAACAACTGCATATATCCCCCTTCTACTACATGTATTCCTGGTGGCTTTTTGTGTCTAGTTTGATAAGCTGTCTCTTAAATTATACCTGCATATTGGGAACACAGCAGGAAATACTAAGTCCACACTTTGCCCACCACTCTCATAACAGGATATGTTAATCAGATCATATAATGATGATGGAATCATCTATAAAGACCACTATCACAAGGCACATACATACTTTATTGGTGCTGCAATCATCACATACTGTGTTTTGCAGATGGGAACTAAATAATTATTTGTGTGATAGATTAGCACAGCAGCCAAATTTTTTGTGTGTCTCTATATAAGTGTGTGTGCACAGTCAGAGGAACATCAGCCTGTATCCTACTATCATCCATACAGTTCTTTGCAGAACTAATAGCTTGACAGTCATACATGGCTACCCAGCCATTTCATGCAGGCCTCAAAACATCTTCTTCCAAACATTCAATGAGGATGTCATCCACTACACATTGTACAGCAGCAGTATAAAAGTCATACTTGTGCTGTGGCACCTGCATTAAATGCTGAGCTCTCTAGCTGGTCTATGTATTTAGGTAAGGGTTCTAATCTCACTGCAGTCAACTGGTGCATTTGTGTATGTCTAGTAAAAGTAGTGTAAGTGTATATTTACTGTCAGTAATACAGTCCCATGGAGTACAAATATTTTGTTGATATGCATGGCTACCCTTTCATTTCCTACAGGCCTCCCAACGTTATCGCTCAAACATGCAGTGGTGATACCGTCCTCTATAAATTGTCCAGCAGCATGGTAAAAGTCAGAATTCTGCCATGGAACTTGTGTTAAGTACAGAGTTCTCTATCTGGTGTCCATAGGTAGGGTTTCTAATCTCACTGCAGTCAACTGGTATGTGTGTGTGTGTGTGTGTGTGTGTGTGTGTGTGTGTGTGTGTGTGTGTGTGTGTGTGTGTGTGAGTGTGTGTGTTTGTATGTGTGTGGTCAGAAGAATATAAGTGTCGATCTTACTGTCAGAAATCCAGTCCTGTGGAGAACAAATAATTCTGACAGTCGTACATGATTACTCAGCAATTTCATACAGGCCTCCCAAAATCTTCTCTCAAACATCCACTGAGGATGTCATCCACTATAAAATGTCCAGCAGCACTGTAAAAGTCAGACTTGTGCCACGCTGCTTGCATTAAGTACTGAGTTCTATAGCTGGTGTACCTATTTAGGTTGGGGTTCTAATCTTACTGCAGTCAACTTGTGCATGTATGGCCAGAAAAGTGTAACTGTGTATCTTACTGTTAGCAATACAATCCTATAGAATACAAATATTTTGACAGTCATACATGCCTATACATCCATGTCATACAGGCCTCCAAACATCATCACTCAAACATGCAATAATGATATCGTCCACTATAAATTGTCTGACAGCTTGATAAAAGTTAGACTTGTGCCATGGCACTTGTGTTAAGTACTGAATTCTTTAGTTTCAGACCACAGCAACTGCAAACGCCAACGCTGCCACTCACAGTAAAAAGTCAGCTCGGTGCCAGAAAATGAAACCTCCAAACCACTTGTAAAAACAAGTAATTTAATAAACTATTACAGTTAAGCGGTTTCAATTGTCGTAGCGAGCTTCATCAGAACCTTCTTTAGTTTGGTAAAAGTCAGACTTGTGCCATGGCACTTGTATTAAGTACTGAATTATTTAGCTGGTCAACATAGTTAGGTGGTGGTGCTGCGGTAGTTTTGTCGCCTCACAATAAGACGCTGTCCGGTTCGATTCTCAGCTAGCACGTCTTCTGCGTGGAGACATGCATGAATGGGCATACCTTCGTTGAAGGTTGTGCATCAGGGCTGGCAACTCGGCACATAAAAATCTATCTGCCAATCATTAGTGGACCGGAGTTCCGCTGTGGCGATCCCTAACCGGGAAAAGCCAAAAGACACAACAACAACATAGTTAGGTAGGGGTTCTAATCTCACTACAGTCAACTGATATGTGTGTGTGTTTAATCAGAGGAGAGTGAGTGCATAATGTACTGTTAAAAATCCAGTCCCATGGTGAACAAATAATTTTGACAGTCATGTATAGCTAACAAGCAATTTCATACAGGCCTACCAGCATCTTCTCTCAAACATCCAGTGAAGATGCCATCCACTATAAATTGTCCAGCAGCACTGTAAAAGTCAGACTTGTGCTGTAGTGCTTGCATTAAGTACTGTGCTCTGTAAATAGGTACGGGTTCTACTCTTACTGTGTTCAACTGTTTTGTGTGTGTGTGGGTGTGTGAGTGTGTGTGTGTGTGTGTGTGTGTGTGTGTGTGTGTGTGTGTGTGTACGCATGTGTGCTTGTGTTCACTTGGTTGACATTCAAGAGATTATTTTAGACCAGCATGTGAGACACTCCTACTACCGTCTTCTTCTCATCAGACACTGCTGATATCATCAGCTACAAAGTGTTGTCTGAGAGTGTAAAAGCCAGACTTGGGATGTAGCTCTTGCATTAAGTACTGTGCTTTGTAGATAGTCTGATAGGGGTTCTCCACTGTGGTCATCTGGTTTGTGTGTGCATTCAACAATCAGTATGGTGACAATTTTAAAATGACATGTGAGTCCACAGCTATGTCAGACACTCATCTGAACATTTTATTGTAACATACACTGATGACGCCATCCTGTATAACATGCACTCTGACAGTATTCACGGCAAGCCTGTGCTGTGGCAGTAACATTAAATGATGTGTTTGCAAGCTACTTTCCCTATAAATATATATATATATATATATATATATATATAGAGAGAGAGAGAGAGAGAGGAGTTATACTCTGATATCAGGCAAATGGATTATGTATACATCCAAATATCACTTTTGAGGCAATTTGACACAGAGATGTGACTCCATATCTATGCCAGACACTTCTCCCAACATGTTCTTTTCAGCATACAGTGATGTATCATACTTCATAAAATTCAATGTGACACTGTTAAAGTCAGTCATATGTGATGATGCTAGTGTTACATTGCATGGTATTCATCTTCTGTACCTACACAGGTAAATGTTTAAATCAGGCTCAGTCTACTGCTGTGTGTGTGGTTGGTGGTACATTATGGTAATTGTATATCTTTTGAATCATTCTTCATTTCCCTACCACTTAATAGCACCTTTAACCTAGCCTCATGCATCCACCATCTCCTTTTTTCCTGTGGCAACATAACATCCTTCCTGCATAGGAGTGGAGCATGTTCTCATATCAAATATGCATACACACCATGATGTTGAGTCCTTCAGTGAGCCTCTGCAAGCCATCTCCACACCATTGCATGTGTAATTGCTAATTCTGTCATAGTGTGATGCACATGTCCCATATGGACAGTGGCATTATGTAATGCATTCCAGCAAATACACACATATACACAATAGTCTTGCTATCTTCCATCATATAGATATAGAGAGTTTGTTTTAAATGGTATAATAATGGCTAGGATTTTATGTGATTTTGGCCATTAACTTATTAATGTCCTATGGCCCTATGAATGTTTGAAATGTCAGTTTTGCTGTCATTGACATGTGCTATGTTGAGGTGGGGATGTACAATATGGCTACAAGAGGATTTTATATTCTGTGATGTGAGCTAATGTATTGATGGCCGTTGCTGCCATTTTTAAATGTTCCTTCTTTAACAACTGTAGTAATATGCCTCCTGAGAACTGTTGACATGGTGCGATAAACATTTATGTATATTGTTGTCTTATTAGGACATGCTGTTGCAGTGGAACAAATCAACATTATACACATTCATAAAACACCAGCAGCAACAAAAAGACTTAGAAAACACAATTTCACTAGCACTTTACCAGCAGTATTTTAGTCAAAAAGCGATCTGGTACCTTTGCAATTCGCCTTCATGGATCACATTATACACAGTTCTCATTCTACCATCACAGTAACACTTGCAGTATAGCATAGGTGTACATGTGTCTACCTACCATCATTAAATGCTCTGTGACAAACATCAATATAAACTCATACTAATTACATGGCACATAAGTCTTGTTTCATCCACATGTTGTAATATGGTGATAAAAACAAAAATATCACATGTTTTGATTCGATTGCAACCTTGTGGAATTTGTTGCATGTGCAGTTGTGTTGTTATACCCAAGGGTTATTGAGGTGGCCAGCAGCACAACTGCGACTATTAGCATTTGTGTCAGGAAATGTTCTACATAAGCCACAGACAACTGATCTGTAGTGTGTCTTAGATGGCATCAAGGCACTCAAACACAGCTTTCCCATGAAACACATATAAGTATATGTTGTGCAATTGATGTAATTACATGACACTGGTACAGTTGTATGACTGTGTGAACAGTAACATTGTGTGGAATGTGATACATGACCAAGGTTGTATTTGGAGGTGTTTTTACAAAACATTTACTTTTCAACATCTTCACAAACTTGCTCTGTAGTTCCTGCCCACTTTCCTCTATTATCCAATACGTTGATGACTCTACAGTCATAACAATAGCTAACTCTCCCTCTGAACTCTTATCAGCTACCCAGATATAATTTAACTCAGTAGAAACGTGACTCTCAAACAACAAACTCATCCTCAACCCTAAGAAAACAAAACTCCTACTTTTCCTCCCTAAAACATCCAACCATATAAAATCCTCTTTTACTATCCAGTCACTCAATAAGACTCCTATTGTAGTTGAACCTAGCTCAAAACTCCTTGGAATCATAATCAATTATCAACTAAAATTTGACCTCCACATAAATAACTGTGCCAGGAAAACTCACCTTAAATTAGGTCTACTTTATAGAAATAAGATTTCTCACCCAGGAAGCTTTAATAGCCCTCACTCATGCCTGCCTTCTTCCCTGCCTAACATATTGCTCACAAATCCTTACTAACCTTAACTCTTCTCTCCTCACTAGACTTGAGACCACATACCACAAAGTAGTAAGATTTGCAACTCAACTATCCTATAGATCTTACCACTGTCTCTCTCTAAGATATTTAAACTGGCTTGAGTTGCCCCACCTGCTCCTTCTCTCCCAGCTCCAAACCATACACGCAATTCTCTACCAGCCATCTTTCTGTCCAGCCTTACACACCATCATCTCTCACTATACTCCTTCAAAAAGCTTCCGCAGCACTTCGCAAGACCTCTTAAAAATCTATAAGCTAAAATGTAAAGCAGAGTGTAGCCTCTACAGCTACCACCCCTCTATCGAATGGAACAAACTTCCCCTCGAAATTTGAACACTCACATCCCAAACAATTTAAACTAACTCTAAAAAAATATTTCAACAGCAAATGGATCTGCCAATGCTCAAACCCACCTTGAAAATCCTCTACTTCACTCCACTAATCAATAGCTTTCCCCTCTCTTTGATACTTTTATTGCAACCTGTTTGATTTAAGTGTAAAATTAACATTCTACTCCTATGTTGCTCTTTTATACTAAGTGCTACTTTGAAAAATGCTCCGACTATAATCTACCTGTTTTTTACATTTTTCTATATATAATACTAGTATTTATGACAAAATGTAATCTGTATATTCTCAAAAATGCTCTTGTAGTCTGCTAGCTGATTGCCTTATTCCACCTGTATAATACCTGTAATAATGATAAAATGTTATATCTACTTACTGGGGCTTTTCTCCCCGGGTCTCTGCTGAAAAAGGGATTTGGCTCAGTCAGACATTCCCGGTCAACAAATGTAAAATACATAAATAAATAATAAATGTGAAATATTAAATGGAATGCCCAACTAAGCACAGATCTGCATGTCGATGCCACCAGTACTCAAGCAGAGAAAATATACAATCTGCTAGCTTACAGTTTGTCTCACACTTCATTCCTCCATCACCACTAGGCATTAGCCAAAGTATATATGCAGACATTACTCAGTTTTTCTTCTCAGGAGGACAGCTCATCAGTGTACTCTCTATGACTAATAACACAGAATCAATGGGTCCTGGCAACATCCTTGGTTGCCTGTAGCACAATTTAAAACCTGACCTACCAGACACAGTTGAATCCTTAATTCAACACAGCCCCAGACAGCCTATGTTCTCATAGAAAGGCGTACTTCAACAGTCATCCACCTAACCAGGGGCCATCACTTAATGCATGGAGATATAGACCAGTACTCCTGACTTTTCTCATCTGTGAGGCAGACCAACAAGTCATCATGGGCCTTATCAGAAAGGATACTAGTAATCTCTTGACTATGTACAAAACCCATGTTTGATTTGTTAAGGCTGCATCATGTCAGTTACATCTGTTTGATGTCTTCAAGAAAGTAACCAAGGGCATGCATGAGAAAAATGCTAGCATCCTGCATAACTTGACCTGGCCAAGGCATTTGATACCAATCCACACACAGGTATTGCAAAGAAACTGTCTCAAGTGGGCAGAAATTTCTACATCAGCAAGTGTATAGACAAATAGATCACATACATGACAAATAATGTCAAAGTGTATGAAGTCACCTCTATCTAGAATCCAGTGACCAGGTCCATACCTCAGGCGTCAGTACTAGGCCTCTTCCAATTCATTATTTAAGCCTCAAAACTCAAGACTAACTTACAAATCCTTTCTATAACCAGCTTTGTGGAGGACTGCAAATTGTGGACAATCATTGAATCCAAGATTTTTATTGGTATAATGCAGACAATATTAATACACACAAAGTATTGTTGCCAGATCAATGGAGACACAGTAGACAAACAAAAATCATGGTGGGATTAGTTCCCTTATGAAATCCAATACACAAGGGGATAATTGCAATATAGACTGTATGCCTCTATGCGCAGACCAAGTGGTATGTGTCCTGTCTACTCAAGTAGATGGTATGCAGAATGCCCATCAGCATGTGCCGATAGTGGTGATGAATCCCTTGTGTGTAGCACAAATCCTGAGTATGTGCAGGGCATCCACAACTAAGGGCACTATAGCCCGATTGTTCTCAGCCCTCACCACACCAATAATTGAGTACAATGCACCCTTTTGCATGCATCTTCCAACACATCTTCCAGAGATGATTTTCTCAAGTGTATCATTTTTGCCACAGTGAGCTCCCACACATCTTATTGATTATTGGCAACATCTAAGGATTCTTTTTGATGCATAACCATTAGGAGTTGAGAGTGCAGAACCCCCTTCAAGGTGTTATATATGATGTATGTTTGATATGTGTTCCTGTGATGCACACAGTAAATATATAGCTGATTGATAGCATTGATGGCATGGGTTATAGGTGAAAGTGTGGATTGTGGCATATATATGGCATGCACACCTGTCAATGAGTCAGGATTTTAATTTAAACTATAGGCGCAACACCGTCCCTCTTAACACCTCCAAAACATGTTAATTTTTGAGGAAGATATGCTTGATTCCACTTATAGATTAATGACAAATCATGACAGCTGTACAAGTGTGTTCTTGCAGAACCACATATAATAACTCACAATCACATATTTACATATTTTGTGTCAGTGACACAGATTAATGGTGGCATCATTCTGATATTTTACATGACTGTGCATGCTTCTGTCTACTGTTGTCCATGAGTCTGTTGCTATGGGTCCAACTAGATTGAGACCTATGCTGACTATACATTCATATTCAATCAAATCATTTTGCACATCATCACAATATGTACCCTACACCCATTGTATATACAACCCTGATAAATGTCCTCTCTAGTGTTCATGTCAGGATGCTTATATCACAAAATATCTTCTCCACTGATATTTTACCTTGTGTGACAGTCACATAATTATTGTAAACTGCGTGATGATATGACTATACCCACACAGGAGGTGTAAATAGCAGTATTTACCATATTATACAGGTATGTGCTTACTGTTCATGCTACAACTGTCCTGTCTTTATGATGTACCTACATTGACATGCCTTTATCTGATGTACATTACCATGTTTCACTTGTCCTCTTCCCCTGTGTTCATTCCTACAATTCATGAGTGCAGCCCTTTTCAGTACAGGCACTTCACCAGGATAATTATTTACAATGCAGTCTATATACCCTTGTTAACCACCACCAAAACATTTATTCTGTATGCCTGAAATGGGTTTGCACAGTACTCTGCACTGCCTACATTTTCTTATAATGTGTAAAAACTTTATGCATTGCCTTATAATAAGTCATGGTAGTCATTATGGCTGTTCATGCAATCACACAGAACTAGTTTGCCCATAGATACGCATGTCTGCAGGTGTTTGTGCTGCTTCACATGGTTTCCTGGCCAGCCAGCAACACTGTTGCTAGCCAATATATATATATATATATATATATATATATATATATATATATATATATATATATATATATGGAAGTCATGGAAGTCATCCCGCACAGCCTGCATAAGCTTGATAAACTATACCGTGGATTTAGTTGTCTGATGCATACCCCCATGATGATTCTATAAATAGACCGAGTTGTAGACAGTTGTACACCAAGATCAGTGAAAGGTAACTGTGAATCCATTGAGACTCAGTTCTAGAGGATGCAATGGTCACAGTCTCTATGTACTGCACACACACACACACACACACACACACACACACACACACACACACACACACACACACACACACACACACACACACACACACACACACACACACACACACACACACACACACACACACACACACACACTGCTGCACACACACGCACACACACACACACACACCCACACACACACCCACACACACACACACACACACACACACACTCACACACACACATACCCACAGTATCCTCTGACTGTGCCAGCTCAGATCCACAGTAGTGGAGGCAGATAAAAATTCACATGTGGACTCAGCAAAATATAGCAAACTGAGTACTTTACCTATACTAGTAAATAAGATGTCGAAGTAGTAGCTAGCCCATACTGCACTGGTTAATACAATATCTTTGGCAGAGGTTACTGGTGGTGCAATCCCTGATATACCTATATAATCAAACAGACAACATTAACAACTAGCCAAAAGAGAATGATTGTTGTGAACCTACATGTGCTGCTTAAGTGATATACCTGGGTCATCTTCCGTAGATATTCTTGGTGGCCAATGAACATCTGTATTGACATCCAGTAGTAGACTGTAAAAGGTTTGAAGGAGTCAGTGCCCCTGAAGAAAACCAGGAACTCCTTTGTCTCCATTAGGGGTGGTTTGACTGATGGTCCTCCATACATCGACCTACCTTCCTGGGGCCAGTAGGGTAACCTTTTGTTATCCATTGAGAATTTTATCAAAAGCCCTGTGGTAAAAAATTGAATATGAGAGTTCCTGGGCACTGACTGCATTTATACCTATCACCATCACTTTCTAGACACAGTCCTGTTAGGCCCATTTGGCTGCATCCATGCCAAAGAACTTCTGGCCATGGAGAGAGAGAAAACACACACAATATGGAGCTTAACTTCCAAAACCAAAAGCAAGAGTATATTTTCTTATTCTGTTTTATTCTTCTAGTACCTTGGCATTTCGCCTTCAAAGGAATAATATAACATCACCACACCCCATCTTTTATACACACTTTTTCCCCCAAAATCCAATTAAGGTCAATACATTACCATACAAACAATGAATTGCTTCTTAAGCATACAAAAGCATATCAGAAGCATTTAAGTAAACATTTAAGAAAAAAAAATTTAAAACATTATTAAGGCCCCTAGTATTTTAGACATCGCAAAGGTTACCACCACACTTTCCACCTTTTACCCTTCTAAGAGACTTCTAAACAAAATACATTATTAAATCACTAAACTTATAACAAAATAACTACATATATAAATAATAATACATACTATCCAAAGTGTAAAGTGCAAAGTGCAGAAGCATTGTTACCCATGAACAATGGAAGGGTAGTCACTGGTTAACATAAAACATTATAAAGTTAAATTGCTATCACTATTCATACCCCTGGGTTGAAGTGTTCTATAATTTAGTATCATCCTACATTCCATTGCATTATTTGCAGTAGACTCCGAAATCTTGATGGGTCCAAAATAAATGGTAACGTTTATAAAGCCAGAGAGGCTTTTCATTGTAATTCACAGGGTGTTGCTTATATTATAGGATGCGGTTGTGAAAAGGTAACATGGTATATTGGGCAAACAAAAAGAAAGGTCAAAGTGAGAATTATGGAACATTTGGGGGATGTTAAGATAAGAAATTGTATACGTCCAGTAGTGGAACATTTTGTTACCACCCATGGGGGGGGGGTCATAAAAGTTTTTTTTTTAGTGTGTTGGCACGCCCATTTATGGAGTTTGGAGGTAGTTTTAAAGATGAGCTGGACAAGCTGAAATGTAGGATGATACTAAATTATAGAACACTTCAACCCAGGGTTATGAATAGTGATAGCAATTTAACTTTATAATGTTTTATGTTAACCAGTGACTACCCTTCCATTGTTCATGGGTAACAATGCTTCTGCACTTTGCACTTTATGCTTTGGATAGTATGCGTTATTATTTATATATGTAGTTATTTTTTTTATAAGTTTAGTGATTTAATAATGTATTTTGTTTAGAGGTTTGTTAGAAGGGTAAAAGGTGAAAGTGTGGTGGTAACCTTTGCAATGTCTAAAATACTAGGGGAATTAATAATGGCTTTAAAATGTATTTTTTAATGTTTTCCTTAAATGCTTTTGATATGCTTTTGTATGTTTAAGAAGCAATTAATTGTTTATGGTAATTTATTGACCTTAATTGTTTTTGTGGGGGGAAAAATGGTGTATAAAACATGGGGTGTGCTGATGTTATATTATTCCTTTGAAGGCAAAATGCCAAGGTACCAGAAGAATAAAGCAGAATAAGAAAATTTACCCTTGTTTTTGGTTTTGGAAGGTAAGCCCCATATTGTCTGTTTTTGCATTGCGGTTTTTGCTGAGTTGTTGATCATGGAGAGAGAGAGACCCAGGATGAGCAAGAACCTTGCCTATCATGTGGTTTTATAAGCAGACACTTTATAGATTCATAAGTGTGTACTAGGCTATTGACCCTGGAGCCTTTAGAAGCCTAACCTATAGGATTACCCTGGCATCATGCCACCTGACCTTAGTTCCGAGTGTCTCTGTTGATTAAAGCCACTGGAGTGATCCTGGGGGTAAATTTTCTATTTCCCATCTACTCATCAAGATTTCTCTTGAAGAGGGCCAGTGGGGTTCTCTGTTTGATACACATATGGGAAGTCTATCCCATAGCATGGGCAGTCTCTGGGTTATGAACCTTTCCCTCCAGCATATTCTGTTGAGGGTTCCTATCACATAGTCAAACTTTTACAAGTTCGAACCACATATGATGGAGACCATACATTCAAATTTGTAAAAGTTTGAGCGTTTGAATGGAAATCTCTTTAAGCGGAGGTTTCCATTCACTTCAATGTGGTGCAATCTTGGAGTTGGTATATTTAAGTAGGAAGTGGTGCAGGGGTGCTTTCCCCCTGCTTAAAACAAGTTTTTGTTTTGTGCGTTGTTTTGTTATTTTTTTTTAGATACACGAAGTGCTGTAACTTCGAACATAATGGTTCGATCATTAGGTGTTCAGAGTTACAGGACTTCGACTATCTAATATAGACCTTTCTGTTGATTGTGGTAATGAGGTTAAGGTCTCTGGTGCATGTGGTGTGGAGGGAATGGGATTTCTTTAGATGTAGCATTTCTAAGAGAGCTGGGTCAGACATGGCTTTGTAAGGCAAGCAGAGCTAGCCTCTAAGTAGGTGATATGAGACAGATAATAGTTGGAGTTTTTTGAGTCTGTCCATATAGGGCAAGTACTTAAGGCCTAGGATCCTCTTTGTGAAGTACTTTTGCAACATTTTCACTTCTTCCAGGTGTCTAGTGAGGTACATGCCAAATGAAGCATTGTACTTGATGACTGGCCTAATGAGGGAAGAGTAGAGGGAGACAATGACCTCTTTCTTCCTGGATGCAAAACCCTTAGTAATGAGATGTGCCACATAGAAGGACTTTCTGGCCACAGTGGCAATGTGGTGGTCAAAAGAGAAGTTGCTAATAAAACTTTGTGACTCCGAAAAAACAAGAAAAGGCTAGGAAGCTTATACTACTCAAAAACTGTTACTACGTTGAAAGTAGTATTGATTTGTTTCATAAAATAACATAAAATTAAGCGCTTTTCATCGTCCTCTTTGGGACAACTTCTTCAGATTAAATTCACACTTTACATCCACTTTATTTATGCGTTTTCTCATTCATGTGATCAAAGACTCTGTTTCCTCTATACGAAACATTGTATCAATGTTTCTTTACAAAGTAGTGCCAAATACTTCTTAAACACATACACCATACACTAGTCTTCCTTAAAAAATAATAAAAATATAATAGAAATATATATATATATATATATATATATATATATATATATATATATATATATTTAATTACTTGACATTTAAATAACATAAATTTAACTTAACCAACTTAATTTAACCGACTTGATTCTTGTTTTAACCCAAAGAGTTGATGCTTTGTCAGCGCAATTGGATACGCAATTGCAAGACACACCAGTGCTTCTTATATCTATACTTGACAACACTAGCCCTATTCCACCGGGCCAAGGACAACCACGTATTTATCCTAACTCAACAGCAAGTATTCTCGTTGAAACACACAAAAGTGATGCTGGCACTTCGGCCTTACTTAAAAATACAAACTCTAATGTGGAAAATAATAGTACTATCAGATCACAAGAAGGAAATAGTTTGCAAAACTGTATGGGCAGCAATGCTGTAGGGCTGAATAGTACTCCACGGATTGAGCATTGGATCACAGATACAAGTAAACTGAAATTTATCCAACGTTCCAATGAGGAGCAACAAGCTGACAATGATACCCATTTACAGCTTGGTGTTTCTAATCTATCAGACCAACTTAAACTTTTAGACTTGAAACTGGTAAAAATTAAAAAACTGCAACTAGAAGTTAACTATTTCCAGGAATGTTTAAAAGAACATTTAGTTCCTAAGGGGTTAAGACATCACTTTTACCCTACAGGCCTTATTGCCGACTGATTGTTTCACCTTGAATTAAACACGTTGTTTGACCAACAAGGATTTGCGCTAATGGAACTTATGATCAAACATTATGGTATACAGATAGCAGCTTTAAGTCAAGAAGTCATTGATATAAATTCAAATATTACTAGCCATATAGACTTTACAAGATATAAGTTTGAATATGAGAGAAGTTTTGCCACCATTGACCAATTAATGGACAGATTACATACGAATAAAAACAAGAAGATGAACAGGGATCGGTTAGCCTATAATAACTGGCCCGCTTACCCAAGGCCAGCTACAAGCCAAGTAAGCACAGCCTTCATAAGAAGTAATAATAATGACCCAACTGGAAATATAGAACAGTACAGTAATAATCCAGTTGTTGTCGAAAATGACTCTGACGATGGCCATAAAGCAAATAACTGCAACAATGATAATTCTGCTTCTCCACCCAATCAGAATAAATGGCAAAACCGTCTCAGGTTCAATAACAACAACAACTCGAATAATCATCAAAGGAGAAACTCAAATGCGAACAACTTTAACAATGATTACCGACTAGGTGCAATACTAAAACAACCCAGTTCTGGATACCAAAACCAAAATCAAAAAAACAGACAGCGTTCGAAGAACAGATCCAAAAGATAACAGTTGATGGACAACAACATATGTCTATAATCAAGAATACATTAGGGGACTTCAATATCTTTAATTATTCTAGTATTGATGTGAATCCAGACTTGGTTGAACTTCTTGCAAAAGGCAATACTTTTGTATCATCTTGTAAGACTGATTTGGTACAGACAATCAAGGATTTAAAATTATTTGTAAGAAAATTGAACTTGAAAACCTTATTGGGTGATTCTGAGTCTGGACCCCAACAATTTAAAGTTGCTAGTGAATTTAACCCCCCTTTACATCCGGTTTTAAATCTATTTGAGTTAATTACTGAATTAGACTTGAGACACTTATTAGATAACCATAATCCTTTGTTTCATAGTAAAACAGAACTAAAAATATTACTAGTGATGAATACTTTGCACTTAACATGTTTAAAAATTTAAACGTGCATGTAATAAAACCGGATAAAGGAGGGGGTCTTGCAATTTTTGACTTGTTTGATTACCAAAAACGTGTTAACAATATTTTGGAGAGTGACACCTATGAGAAGGTGTTTATTAATGAAGTTAATGTTGCTTATTCTCGTATTAAGACTTACATCAATGATCTGTTCATTGAAGGGTACATTGATATAAACTTATATAATTACATGATCATTAGTTGGCCAAAAATTTCTGTCCTTTTTGTAATCCCAAAAATTCATAAGGACATTGTCAATCCACCGTTTCGTCCTTTAATTGATGGATGTAATTCGATTACTTATGCGTGTGCAAAAGTTGTTGACCATGTATTAAAAAAACATTTGAAGACCGAGCCCCAGGTGTGTAAAGATTCATGGACATTCTTGGAAAACATTAACAACATACGATTTGATCATGACATTAATTTCATTACAATTGATGTCATCGATCTTTACACTTCTATTCCGCACCTTGAAGGAATAGAATGGGTAGACCTTACACTTACCAGAAAAGGTGTGTCACGTAACGAAATTTATTTGGTTACAACTTTAATAGATATTATACTCACTAACAACTATTTTTCTTTTTACAATGACTTGTTCTTACAAAAATGCGGTGTAGCAATGGGCTCCCCATGTGGAGCCAGTTTTGCCAACACCGTAATGGTATTTTGGGAAAGGACTTATATTTTTGAGCACCCTGAATGGATGACTAACATCTGTTATTACACATGGTTCCTCGACGAAATGTTATACTTTTTCGAGGTAATAGGGATAAGGCAGCTTCTTTAATAGAATATCCAAACAATACGACCAGTTTTTTTAAATTTCCTTACAATTATCAAGATAAAAATATAGAATACTTGGACGTTAACTTAATTAAAGACGACGTCCACAGTAGATACATTTCAAAAATTTTTCGAAAAAAGACGTTTTGTAACTCTTACTTGCAGTATAGTAGCTTACACCCACAGCCACAAAAACGGGCGATCATTAAAGGACAAGTTATAAGAGCTGCCAGGATGATTTCCCTAAATAGTGATTTTGATATAGAGTGTAAACTATTAGATTTAATGTTTCAACAAAGAGGTTATCCAAAAGACCTAATAAGTTCTGTATTATTAGAAGTGAGAACAAAACGTGAAAATGGATTAATTTTGCCTCTCCTTACAACAAGTCACACATTGTACAACGTAGAAGTGGTTGCAACTCCAGAAGTTAAGGAGACAGTTTGCGATCTTGTAAACAGTAACCAATTAAGAACAAAAAGAACAATAGACACTAGTAAAAATAACAACATGTCTTTTGGGTGCAGTTTTATCACTACATTTAACTCAGACAGTACCACTATCAAATACATTATATACAAAAATTGGGACTTATTAAAACATGATAAAAATTTGTCTATATTGTTTAACAATTATCCTAGAATTATTTATAGGAAAGGCAAAAATTTAAAACAAATTTTAGAATCCCATAAACAAAGAACAACATGTCGAAATATAGGAATGTTTACTTGTAACAGTTGTAGTATGTGTCAACATATGGCTACAGCTATAAAATTCCTTGTAAATGATAAATGTTATTACACTAACTGTAAAGTAAATAGTAACTCAAAATGAGTTGCTTATTTAGATTCGTGCATGCTCTGTAAAGCATTTTACATAGGGAAAACGGAACGTCGTTTCCGAGACCGAGTATACGAACATAATTACGCTATTGTTAATGGAAAAGTGGAAAATGCTTTGGCAAAACATGTTACACTCTTTGTTTGCCATAAATTTAAATTTAGGATCATTGACCAAATCCATTTCTATTTAAGAGTTGGACCATTAAATTTATTATTGGAAGATCGTGAATTAACATGGCAAATTAGAACGAATGCCTTCCAAGAACCTGGCCTCAATGACCTTGCAACATAGCATGTCTCTTAAAATTAAAGAACTTGAATAGGTGACTATTTTATTATATTATATAATTTATATAATTTATTTATAATTACGTTATTTAAATGTCAAGTAATTAAAATATATATATATTTCTATTATATTTTTATTATTTTTTAAGGAAGACTAGTGTATGGTGTATGTGTTTAAGAAGTATCTGGCACTACTTTGTAACGAAACATTGATACAATGTTTCGTATAGAGGAAACAGAGTCTTTGATCACATGACTGAGAAAAAGCATAAATAAGGTGGATGTAAAGTGTGAATTTAATCTGAAGAAGTTGTCCCAAAGAGGATGACAAAAAGCGCTTCATTTTATGTTATTTTATGAAATAAATCAATACTACTTTCAACGTAGTAACAGTTTTTGAGTAGTACGAGCTTCCTAGCCTTTTCTTGTTTTAAAAGAGAGGTTGCTGTCAGCCTGTGTTCCCAGATCTCTTATGGCGCCTTCTGTGTTCACTGGACTACCATTGATGTGGTAATTCATGGGAACTGGGTTTTTCCCAAAGGGGATGACGACACATTTTTCGGCATTGAGCTTAAGGCCATGATTCTAACACCAGTCATTGGTCTCAATGAGGCCTTTCTGGAGGATGTCAACATCACTTAGGGAGTTAATAATAACTCCAAACTTGCAATCATTTGTGAACTTTGTCAGCCAGAGTCCCTTTGCATTGGCCTGGACTTCAGAGAATTAGATACCAAACAGGACAGGACCCAGGGCCGAACCCTGTGGGACTCCACTTGTGACTGGTCGGTAGTCTGACTTGGAGTCAGCTACTTTCACATTGTTGGTTCTATCTGTGGGCCAGATGCTTAGCTTAGTGAGTTTTTCTATGATTCCTGAGTGGGGAATGGTATCAAAGGCTTTGGCCAGATCAAGGTAGGCTGTATGAATCACCTTGCTTTCATCCAAATCTCTGGTGACTGACTCAAAGAAGTTGACCAGCAGGTTGAGCAGGCATGATCTACACTTCACAAAACCAAACTATGTGGGATCCAGAGTTTGGAGATTCCCTATATCCTTGTTTATTAGGTCCATGATGATGCATTCCATGGCTTTACATATCAGACTCATCACGCTAGTGGAGCGATAGATCCAAGGGTCTGTAGTCACTCCTTCTTTGTGGAGAGGCATGACTGTAGCAGTGTGCCATTTGATAGGGTCAAAGCTTGAGGTGAGGCTGTGACTGAACAGGGCACATAGGTGAGGTGCAAGTTCACTCTGTAGTTTATGTAGAACACAGACAGGGATATTGTCATGTCCCATAGAAGCTGTATTCTTGGCCTTGAAAAGTGCTGCTTTGACCTGTGCAGTAATACTGGGTGCCTGACAATCTACTGGTATTGTAATTGGTCCTTGGGAGGGTAAAGTTGGCGCTGAATCTGTCGGGCAGTATATTGGCAGTATCTGGGCAGTGCAGTGGTGCAGCGGTTAATGCTGTCACCTCACATTAAGAGGTTCTCCAGTTCGATTCTCGGCTGGGGTGCCTTTTGTGCGGAGTTTGCATGTTCTCCCTGTGTTTGCGTGGGTTTCCTCCTGGCACTCTGGTTTCCTCCCACATTCTAAGACATGCATCTGGAGCATTTCTCCCCAGGGCTCCGCTGAAAACAGGATCTGTGGAACCTAATCGGACTTTCCCGGTCAACCAATGTTAAATAAATAAAAATAAATAAAAAATAAAAATCTGTTGGCTCGGTATAGGAGGTACCATTGTGCAGTAGCTCAGAACAAATTTGGGTATTGCTGTGGAGATTCTTTACATAACTATAGAAGGGTTTGTGGTTGTCTTTACTATCTGCTGCAATTCTGTTTTCATAGCTAGCCTTAGAGGATTTGATGAGGGATCTCAACTTTATGTTGAGGCTAATAAGGGCATTTTTCCAGTCTTGGGACTTCACCTTATTCGGCATCAGTTTCCTCCTTCTGTTGTAGAGTTTGTTTATGCAGGGGACCACCAGATTGGCTTCCTTTTTTGGAGGAGAGCATCTTGGTTCTATTGGGTATGGCAAGATACATGCATTTGTGTACGTGTTCTTACAGTACATTGGTGCATGATCCGGCAGTCATGTAACTATTCTTCATTTGCATGGGTGCCATGAAGTTAGCCACCTCTGTTTTTAGAAGCCCAAAGTTAGCTTTAAAGAAGTTTTTCATGGTAGTTACTTTTGTGGGAGTGGGGGGTGGGGGGGTGGGAAGGATGTGGATTTCCAAGGTGATTAGTTTGTGGTCGAATCTAACCATGGAGTAGTTGACTGTTAGCGTAGAGCAACAGTTGCCCATGTTAGTAATGACAAGATCAAGGATGTTGTTACCTCTAGTGAGGGTAAGAACAAGCTGGTCCAGGGACTGGAATTAATGAAGTCCAGGAATCACTGGACAAGTGTATTGTACATGAGTAGTTTTCCCAGTTAACAGAGGGGTAGTTGAAATCACCCAGTATGAGAGTGTTAGGTTGGACCCTAATATTCGCCAGGGTCCTTAGGAACATGGAGTGTGAGTCTTGTGACATGGTTGGGAACCTATAGCAGACTATGACCTGAATCACTGTCTTACCCATTGTTATCTGCACCTGAAGTAACTCTGATGCATTATGTTGGGCTACCAGTCTGGAGGTGTGTGAATCCTTTATGAATATGGAAACACCACCACCTTTGGAGCTTTGGTCCAGGTTCTGGGGCTGAAAGGTGTGGCATGAGTTATAGCCTGGTTATGCAGGGGTGCTTTCTTCTGCCTTGAACCAGGTCTCTGTTACAGCACAAATGTCAATGTTCTCCATTTTAAGGAGTGCTTTGAGAGAGTGCATTTTGAGATTTAGACATCTAACATTGAGCAACATGTCCCTAAGATTGCATTTGTTTGTAGCTGTTACGGCAGTAATTTGGTCTTTGGAACACCACCTAAAAAAGGCACTATATATGTGGCAACAGCCTTGGCCAGTATCTGGAAGCCCAGGAGTGATATATGTAGGCCATCTCTGGCAAAGCATTGGGTCTGTCAATCATGTCATCCCAGGCAGACAGATACTGGATCCGCTTAGAATGAAACCAGAAACTTAACCAGTTGTTGAAATCAATCATTTTCTGCTTGTACTGTGGTATCATTCTGGGTGATGGTAGGATACTGCTCAAGGCTAGGGTCACACCCACCTGGGCTACATAATCTGAGGGCTCCTCCATGTCTTTTTTCATGTAGTCCAGGGAGGTACATCTCAGGTCATTCACACCCACATGTACAATGACAGAGTCATATTTGTACCTGTTGTTAAGGGACCTCACTGTATGCATTATGTGGTGTATCCTGACACCTGACAGGCAACTAACTGTTACTTTCTCCTTATTCAATCTAGTGAGTGTGACATCAGTGTGCCTCACTATTGAGTCACCAATGACTAGTGTGTTGGGCATGCTGTTTTGCCTTAGGGGCTTTGGTTGAGTGGAACACTCTTTAGGAGAGTTATGTGTCCCGTGATTAGTGTTGTGTTGTGGTGGTTGAGTGTGTTTCTGCCTTGGAGGTCTCTGCTGTTTGGGTAGATATTTATTGAGAGCCTCCATGAAGGTGGGTGTGTGTTTTTTTTTTTTTATGTGAAGGCAGTGCTGGTGTGTGTCCTGGAGGGCTATGTGTTCCATGTGGTGTGATGCAAGTGTTGAACTTCTCCTGTTGACCAGCTATTCCAGTCTTGGCTGGAGAGTGTGTGCCTTCCAGTTTGGATATATAAGTGCATCTCTCGCAAGTCTGACTGTTGGGAGATAAGAGGAGAGGGTTTTCAGTGTACATAAGGCAGTTGTTACATTGCCTAAGCATGTCCAAGTTCACCAGGTTAATAGGAGAAAGCACAGGGAACAGACCTTTAGACATGCCTGGAGGGGTGGACATTAATAATAAGTACTGGACCTGTTTCCTTGTAGAAGGTTTAGTGTGTAGCACTTTTGTGTGCTACAATAATTGCGACAGGAAGTCTTATAAAGTGATAGACTAATAAGCTAGTAAAAGTGCAGGAGAGGAAAGAACTAGCAGATCTAAGGGAAAAATTGAAGAGCAGACTTTGGTACCACTCAGAAATGTACAAACAGTCCTGGATACAGCAAATCTGTATCTGGACTAAACTAGTTACAGGAAAGGTGGGAAACAAGTGCAAATGTGGGCTTTTAAACCAGAAAGATGAAAGAGGTGGAAAAACTGCCCAAACAGTCAATAAACTACAATTTCTGGGCCAGAAACCACTCCTCTTGTGGTAGATAATCTACCTAGGGCTTACCACTCCCACTGATATGCTAGAAGGCTTCCTTCTAACACAGAAAGCCTTAGGGAGCTCAGAAGCTTACATACAATCCTGGATACAACAAATCTGTATCTGGACTAGACTAGTTACAGGAAAGGTGGGAAAAGCACAAATGCAGGCTTTTAAACCAGAAAATTGAAAGAGATGGAAAAACTGCCCAAACAGTCAATAAACTACAATTTCTGGGCCAGAAACCACTCCTCTTGTGGTAGATAGGCTACCTAGTGCTTACCACTCCCAATGACAAGCTAGAAGGCTTCCCTCCAACACAGAAATGATTGGGTGGCTCAAAAGCTTACAAAAAGTCCTGGATACAGCAAATCTGTATATGGACTAGACTACTTACAGGAAAGGCACAAAACAAATGCAAATGCAGGCTTCTAAACCAGAAAGTTGAAAGAGATGGACAAAACTGCCCAGATGGCCAATAAACTACAATTTCGGGGCCAGAAACCAATCTCTGGTGGTAGATAAGCTACCTAGTGCTTACCACTCCCACTAATAAGCTAGAAGGCTTCCCTCTAACACAGAAAGGCTTGGGGGACTCAGAAGCTTACAAACAGTCCTGGAAAAAGCAAATCTCTATCTGGACTAGACTAGTTACAGGAAAGGCAGGAAACAAGCTTAGAATTGCTTTTTTTATTACAGAAAAGCAGCTAAAACAGCACTAAAACAATTCAAGTGCAGTGCAAGCTAGCACACTTGCATGTGTAGCAATATTAAAGCGATTTATTCAAACTGTATTCTGAAATGAAATCAATTATTGTTTTTTTCAACTCTGAACAGTTAAAAAGTTCCAGAACATATACATATCAGCTGAGAAGCACACTCACTCAGAACACAAGGAGATTCTAGCAAAGTTTTTATTTTTATTTTAGTAAAGTGAAAAGGGAGAAAGGAACAGAAGATAGTTTAAAGTCAAGAACCTAACTGGGTTGGCCTTCCCAAATGTTCTTTCTGTATTAGGTAGAATGAGCTAATGACACTAGGGTGGAGTGTCACAGATCAAATTCACAGTAGGGGCAAGCAACTGCAAAGCCATCAAGTATAAGAACAACACACCAATAGGAAGGGAGGGTGGACAACTTTTACAGCTACTAGCTACACTATTTTAGGAAGAAAACACTACAGACATGATTATCACAGCAGAAAAACAGTAGTGAGCCACTAAATGAAAAGTTTAAACAGATAAAAGGAGAAATGAGACTCTAGAGAAAGCTTTAAACTGCAAACAAATCAGTTATATGATGCACTCCTAAGCAAGAAATCAGAACAAACAAACAGATGTTTAAAAAATGGAGACAATTTCCAGTTAATACCTTATACACAGTGAAACTAGCTACAAAAGATTAAAGATTTAAAAACAGTGTGACAGTATAAACCTTGTTTATCAGACCCTGTAAGGTAGACAATTTAATACATCTATGCAGATTCGTTTTTAGCAATAAAATACAGTAAAAAGTATGCAGCAGACAATAAAAGTGCTATAAATATCAATAATAAGCAATAACTAGTAAAAAATAAGCATTATATCACAGATCAGAGTTGTGGTCAGTGCCCCTCCTCCAATTAGTTCTGTGTTCTCTATTAGCAGAAGATGGCTGCCAGAAACACAGGAAACTCAACAAACGAAACAACCAGGCCTTGATAACAGCAGGCCTCTATCCAGACTTTGCTACCTGACTAAAACACAGAAACCTCACAATAAATGCACAGAAAAGCATAGATAGAGCACTCACAAACATAAAATACAATGCTCAGTATGAAAAAGCAGTAAAATGCAATTACAGCAATGAAACACTATCTTGCAATGAAAAATACAGTTAAAACAATATAAAACAGTACAGAAATGCAGTGAAACAGTAAACAAAGCATTAAAGCAGTGCACAATGTAATAGATTAGCTGTATAGCATAATCATAACCGTTAAGAAGTACAATTCAATGAAATAAATGTAAGAAATAACTTATTCTGGTAAAAACAACCGCAGCCCCCTGCAGAGGCAGGGTTTAGATACCAGAAAAGTTGGAATAATCTAGAAGCTTGAATTACTACCCAGTACCGCTACCCCCTGCTCTTTCAACTAATCACTCATGCTAGAGAAGATCAGGTAACACAGTTACTCTAAATGACATAGAAGACAAGACACTATCAGCAGAAGATGGCTGCCAGAAAAACAGGAAACTCGGTAAACAAAACAACCAGGCCTGGATAAAAGCAGGCCACTATCCACTCTATGCTACCTGACTAGAACACAAAAACATCACACCAAATGCACAGAAAAGCACAGATAGAGCACAAAGAAAGAGAAAATACAGCTCCCCATATGAAAAAGCAGTTTATAGTTTAGTAATTCAATAAAAATGCAATTACAGTAATGAACACTATAAGAGCTACTAGCTACACTAGGCAGAAAATACTACAGAAATGTTTATCACAGCAGAAAATCAACATTGAGCCACTAAATGAAAGTTTTAAACAGATAAAGGAGCAAGGAGACTCTAGAGAATGTTTTTAACTGCAAACAAATCAGTTATATGATACATTCCTTGGCAAGAAATCAGAACAAAGTAACATGTTTAACAAATGGTAGAAACTTCCAGTTACTACCTTACACACAGAGAAACTAGCTGGAAAAGATTTAAAAAATAGTGTGACAGTAAAAACCTTATTTATTATTCCCTGTAAAGTAGACAATTTTAGTACAACCATTCTGATTAGTTTTTAGCAGTAAAATACGATAAAATGTATGCAGCAGACAATACAAAGTGCTATAAATATCTAGAATAAGCAATAACTAGAAAAAAATAAGCAAAATGGGCACTTATTGTTATATATCACAGATCAGAGATGTGGTCAGCGCCCCTCCTCCAATTAGCTCTGTGTTCTCTATCAGCAGAAGATGGCTGCCAGAAACACAGGAAACACAACAAACAAAACAATCAAGCCTGAATGATAGCAGGACTCTATACAGACTATTCTACCTGACTAGAACATAGAAACTTACAAAAATTTATAGAAAAGCAGATAGAGCACTCACAAATAGAAAATACAACTCTCAGTACGAAAAAGCAGTTTACAGTTTAGAAATTCTATAAAAATGCAATTATAATAATGAACACTATTACAGCTACTAGCTACACTATTTTAGACAGGAAATGCAACAGAAATGTTTATCACAGCAGAAAAACAGCAGTGAGCCACCAAATGAAAGTTTTAAACAGATAAAGGAGCAAGGAGACTCTAGAGAATGCTTGTAACTGCAAACAAATCAGTTGTATGATACATTCCTTGGCAGGAAATCAGAACAAACAAGCAAACAGATGTTTAACAAATGGAAGAAACTTCCAGTTAATACCTTACACACAGCAACACTAGCTAGAAAAGATTTAAAAACAGTGTGATAGTAAAAACCTTATTCATTAGGCCCTGTAAGGCAGACAATTTTAGTACAACCATGCAGATTTGTTTTTAGTATTAAAATACAGTAAAACGTATGCAGCAGACAATAAAAAGTTCTATAAATATCTAGAATAAGAAATAACTAGTAAAAATAAGCAAAAAAAAAAAAAAAACAAACAGGATACTTATTGCTATATATCACAGATCACAGTTGTGGTCAGTGCCCCTCCTCCAATTAGCTTAGTGCTTTCTATCAGCAGAAGATGGCTGCCAGAAACACAGGAAACTCAACAAACAAAACAATCAGGGAGGGATAACAGCAGGCCTCTATCCAGACTATGCTACCTGACTAGAACAGAGAAGCCTCACAAAAATGTACAGATAGAGCACTCAAAAACAGAAAATACAACTCTCATTATGAAAAAGCAGTTTACAGTTAAGTAATCCAGTAAAAATGCAATTACAGTAATGGAGCACTATCTAGCAATGAAAAATACAGTTAAAACAGTGTAAACAGTACACAAATGCAGTGAAACAGTAAAACAAGCTTTATTACAGTGCAAGATATAGTAGATTTGCTGTATAGCACAATTATAAGCATTAAGAAGTGCAAGTCAATGAAATAAATGTAAGAAATAAGTTATTCTGCTGTTGGAGTCTTAGGGAATTTCTGCTTTGTCCCATTGATGAATCACCACTCCACAGCCTGCTAAACAAATCACAGCTCCCTGCAGGCACAGGGTTCAAATACCAGAAAAGATGGAAGAATGTAGAAGCTCAAATTACTATGCAGTCCTGCTAGCCCCTGCTCTATCAATCACTCGTGGTAGAAAATATCAGGCAACCCTGTTATTCTCAATAATAGAGAAGACAAGACACTATCAGCAGAAGATGGCAGCCAGAAAAACAGGAAATTCGACAAACAAAACAGCCAGGCCTGGATAACAGCAGGCCTCTATCCAGACATGCTACCTGACTAGAACACAGAAACCTCACAATAAATGCACAGAAAAGCACAGATAGAGAACTTGCAAAGAGAAAATACAACTCTCAGTATGAAAAAGCAGTTTACAGTTTAGTAATTCAGTAAAAATGCAGTTTTTATTTATTTTTATTTATTTTACATTTGTTGACCGGGCTAGTCCAACTGGATACATGTCCTTTTTCAGTGGAGGCCCGAGGAGAAAAGCTCCACGTACACAAAACATTTAATATCACAAGTTTGTTAGATCTACAGTACAATAATGTATCACAATACATTAGGAAAAATAAGATTGGTATATAGCATAATGGGACTTAATTATATTCAAATGATAAGAAGGAAAATACTAGAGAGGAGGTAGGGAAATTAAGGATAGTAGAGACATCTTCAGGATAAGACAAGACTTGTAAGGATAGTTAGGTAGGTGGTTAAGTTGTGAAGCTAAAGAGTAAAAAGGACAGTGAGTAAAGCAGTTCTAAGAAATAGGTTTTAAATTGAAAGTATGAAGGAAAACAGGGTAGTACTTAGGAAAAGCAAGAGAGGAGAGATTAGTCAGGGGTATTACAAGAACATAACCAGTGGTTGGAGAGAAATGTTTAAGTTAGATTTGAATAGAGGGAGAGATGTAATAGCTGTAAGGTCAGTAGGTAAGTGGTTCCATATTTTCCCAACAAAGTTAGAAAAGAGAGAGTCTCCTGCAGAGTTATAAGAGAAAGATGTTTGCATCTGCATTTTATTAGTAGAGAACTTTTTAGGTTAGAATATGGTGTTATGAGTGTGAGAGATTGGGGTGTTATTGGGTTGATGAAGGACTTTGGCAATAATAAGTTGGTTGAATTGTAAAGGTGAGGTAACTCTAGCCAACCTAGTTGTTTAAGGTTCTGACAGTGATGTGTCCTATATGGTGAGTTAGGGGCAAACCTGGCAATGTTATTATATGATTTGGCTAGTTTCTTAAGATTGTTTTGAGACAAGTTGGTGTAAATGGGGGAGGCATATAATAGGGTAGAGATTAAGTGAGTTCTTGCAATTGTAGTTCTGGCTAGTGGAGTAAGAAATTGTTTGATTCTGTACAGGGATCCTAGTTTTTTGTTAGTAGATTGTATTGTAGTGTGTATGTGAGTGTTGAATTTTAGTTGGTTATCTATTGTACAGTTACGGTAATGAACTCCATTACAGCTACTAGTTACACTATTTTAAGCAGAAAACACTACAGAAATGTTTATCACAGTAGAAAAACAGCAGTGAGCCACTAAATGAAAATTTTAAACAGATAAAAGGAGCAAGGAGACTCAGGGAAAGCTTTAACTGCAAACAAATCAGTTATATGATGCACTCCTAAGCAGGAAATCAGAACAAACAAACAGATGTTTAACAAATGGAGACAATTTCCAGTTAATACCTTAAACACCGTGAAACTAGCTAGAAAAGATTTAAAAGCAGTGTGACAGTAAAAACCTTATTTATCAGATCCTGTAAGGTAGACAATTTTAGTACATCCATGCAGATTAGTTTTTAGCAATAAAATACAGTAAAAAGTATGCAGCAGACAACAAAATGTGCTATAAAGATCAATAATAAGAAACAACTAGTAAAAATAAGCAAAAAAAAAAAAAAAACAGGATACTTTTTGTTATATATCACAGATCAGAGCTGTGTTCAGTTCCCCTGCTCCAATTAGCTCTGTGTTCTCTGTCAGCAGAAGATAGCTGCCAGAAACACAGGAAACTCAACAAACATAACAACCAGGCCTGGATAACAGCAGACCTCTATCCCGACTATGCTACCTGACTAGAACACAGAAACCTCACATTAAATGCACAGAAAAGCACAGACAGAGCACTCCCAAACAAAAAATACAATGCTCAGTATGAAAAAGCAGTTTACAGTTACGTAATTCAGTAAAAAATGCATTTACAGCAATGAAACACTATCTTGCAATGAAAAATACATTAAAACAGTATAAAACAGTACACAAATGCATTGAAATAGTAAAAAAGCAGTAAAATCATGCAAAATGTAAAAGATTAGCTGTATACCACAATCATAAGTGTTAAGAAGTGAAATTCAATGAAATAAATGTAAGAAATAACTTATTCTGCTCCTGGAGTGTTAAAAACTTTTTGCTTTGGCCCAGTGATAAATTACCATTCCACAGCCTGGTAAAGACAACCACAGCCCCCTGCAGACACAGGGTTTAAATACCAGAAAAGATGGAAGAATCTAGAAGCTTGAATTACTACCCAGTGCTGCTAGCCCCTGCTCTTTCAACCAATCACTCATGCTAGAGAAGATCTGGCAACCTAGTTACTCTCGATAACAGAGAAGACAAGACATTATCATCAGAAAATGGCTGCCAGAAAAATAGGAAACTCAGCAAACAAAACAATCAGGCCTGAATAACAGCATGCCTCTATCCAGACTATGCTACCTGACTATAACACAAAAACCTCACACTAAATGCATAGAAAATCACAGATAGAGCACTCACAAAGAGAAAATACAACTCCCAGTATGAAAAAAACAGTTTATAGTTTAGTAATTCAGTAAAAATGCAATTACAGTAATGAACACTATTAGAGCTACATGGTACAGTATTTTAGGCAGAAAACATACAGAAATGTTTATCACAGCAGAACACCATTGAGCCACTAAATGAAAGTTTTAAACAGATAAAGGAGTAAGGAGACTCTACAGAATGCTTTAAACTGCAAACAAATCAGTTATATGATACAGTCCTTGGCAGGAAATCAGAAGAAACAAACAGATGTTTAACAAATGGAAGAAACTTCCAGTTAATACCTTACACACAGTGAAACTAGCTAGAAAAGATTTAAAAACAGTGTGACAGTAAAAACCTTATTTATTATGCCCTGCAAAGCACACAGTTTTAGTACAACCATGCAGATTACTTTTTAGCAATAAAATACGGCAAAATGTATGCAGCAGACAATAAAAAAGTTCTATAAATATCTAGAATAAGCAATAACTAGTAAAAATAAGCAAAAACAGGACACATTGTTATATATCACAGATCAGAGCTGTGGTCAGTGCCTTCCTCCAATTAGCTCTGTGTTCTGTAACAGCAGATGATGGCTGCCAGAAACACAGGAAACTCAACAAACAAAACAGCCAGCACAGAAAAGCACAGATAGAGCACTCACAAATAGAAAATACAACTCTCAGTATGAAAAGGCAGTTTACAGTTTAGAAATTCAGTAAAAATGCAATTATAGTAATGAATACTATTACAGCTACTAGCTACACTATTTTAGGCAGAAAACACCACAGAAATGTTTATCACAGCAGAAAAACAGCAGTGAGCCACTAAATTAAAGTTTTAAACCGATAAAGGAGCAAAGAGACTCTAGAGAATGCTTGTAACTGCAAACATATCAGTTATATGATACATTCCTTGGCAGGAAATCAGAACAAACAAACAGATGTTTAACAAATGAAGGAAACTTCCAGTTAATACCTTACACACACTGAAACTAGCTAGAAAATATTTAAAAACTGTGTGACAGTAGTAAAAATCTTATTTTTGAGTTCCTGTAAGCCAGACAATTTTAGTACAACCATGCAGATTAGTTTTTAGCATTAAAATACAGTAACAATTATGCAGCAGACAATAAAATGTGCTATAAATATCTAGAATAAGCAATAACTAGTAAAAATAAGCAAAAAAAAAGAAAACAGGATACTTATTGCTATATATCACAGATCACAGTTGTGGTCAGTGCCCCTCCTCCAATTAGCTCAGTGCTTTCTATAGGCAGAAGATGACTGCCAGAAACTCAGGAAACTCAACAAACAAAACAATCAGGCTGGGTAACAGCAGGCCTCTATCCAGACTATGCTACCTGACTAGAATAGAGAAGCTTCACAAAAATGCACAGAAAAGCACAGATAGAGCACTCAAAAACAGAAAATACAACTCTCGGTATGAAAAAGCAGTTTACAGTTAAGTAATTCAGTCAAAATGCAATTACAGTAATGGAACACTATCTAGCAATGAAAAATACAGTTAAAACAGTGTAAAACAGTACATAAATGCAGCAAAACAGTAAAACAAGCCTTATAACAGCATACATATAGTAGATTAACCATACAGCACAGTTATAAGCATTATGAATTGCAATTCAATGAAATAAATGTAAGAAATAAGTCATTCTGCTCTTGGAGTCTTAGGGAATTTCTGCCTTGTCCCAGTGATTAATCACCACTCCACAGCCTGGTAAAAACAAGCACAGCCCCCTGCAGACACAGGGTTTAAATACCAGAATATATGGAAGAATCTAGACATTCAAATTACTACGCAGTCCTGCTAGCCCCCGCTCTATCAATCAATCACTCATGCTAGAGAAGATCCAGGCAACCCTGTTATTCTCAGTAACAGTGAAGACATGACACTATCAGCAGGAGATGGCTGCCAGAAAAACAGGAACCTCAACAAACAAAACAGCCAGGCCTGGATAACAGCAGGTCTCTATCCAGACATGCTACCTGACTAGAACACAGAAACCTCACAATAATTGCTCAGATAAGCACAGATAGAGAACTCACAGAGAGAAAATACAACTCCCAGTATGAAAAAGCAGTTCACAGTTTAGTAATTCAGTAAAAATGAAATTACAGTAATGAACTCTATTACAGCTACTAGCTACGCTATTTCAGGAAGAAAACACTACAGAAATGTTTATCACAGCAGGAAAAACAGCAGTGAGCCACTAAATGAAAGTTTGAAACAGATAAAGGAGCAAGGAGACTCTAGTGAATGCTTTTAACTGCAAACAAATCAGTTATATGATACACTCCTTAACAGAAAAGCAGAACAATTTTAGTATGTTTTGTTTAAGAAGATCTCTTAGATACTGACTTGTAAATATGGAATACAAACTGATATCACCATCATTACTTGGAGTAGCCCACAAAACCCCTGAGCACATACACCATAATGTCTGTGTGTCTGACATTTCCACATGTCTACCAGGATGTACAGCAAATATAAGTTGCATAACAGTTACACAGTAAGGCAAATTCACTGCAGTACCTATACTGCAACAGTAACTGTTCTACTGTAAGTATACAGTGCACCGTCAATGTGAACTGGCATTGTGATAGACACTGGTAAATGTGATGGGCTACTAAAGAGTAAAAACAGTCAGTTTGCTTAACACACAGACATTTAAATTGCAATCTGATTGATATGGAACAGTTGATCAGCTGACATACAGATGGGAGTTTATTCCTTTATTCCTCATAAGCCTTCTGCTTTGCACTTACATATATTTTAATTAGTTCTGTCAGTTCACTTCTGTTAAAACCCCTTGCATTAACAGTTTCAACTTTAAATTTGGAATTGGAATAAAGCAAGTATCTAAGGTCAGAAGTTATGTATGTTAATGTGTAGAAGTTTGGTATTAACTTATTTGAAGCTGTGCAGGTTTTGCAAGTTAATGAATATCTGAGCTCAGTGAAGACACTACTTCTCCCTGGTTTCTTCCACAGTATGATGAGGACTGTGCATTCCCTATCCCTTATATTACATTAATTTGGGTGTCTTGGCACTATGATTATGCAAATGAGGTCTTGACTAACACACAATTTTCAGAACATCTCAGATTTCACATCATACATACTGGCTAAACTTAATGCTACCTGTTTCACAGTGTCATATACACACCTGAACTGTAGAAAACAACAGAGTGCATGAGTAGTTCATTTGATGGATCTTGGGGGATATCTGTGAATCGAGAAAACACATATTAAGAGTGGAGTCACCGTAATGCATAGTAAACTACTAATGTTGCTTTTAATGTGAAGTTCTAATTATGTACATTTGACTTAAATCTTCATATTTGTTTTAAGTGAATACAAATCTGGTCAAGTCTGGTGCATCAGTCTTCCTTGCAAATCTCTTACTGAGGTGCCAATGGTATTTCTTTACTTAAGTAATATGTTTTTCATAGGTTCATAGATGTGTACTAGGCTAATGGCCCTGGAACCTTTACAAGCCTAGCCCATAGAAGTGCCCTGGCATCGTGGTGCCTGACGCTAGTT
The DNA here is from genome assembly GCF_019279795.1 of Protopterus annectens. NCBI lineage: Eukaryota > Metazoa > Chordata > Ceratodontiformes > Protopteridae > Protopterus > Protopterus annectens. Next base: position 317,314,813 of record NC_056734.1, read on the forward strand.
CCCAGTGCCTCTATCAAGTGGAGCCACTGGAGTGATCCCCGGGGTGAACCTTCTATTTCCCATCCACTCATCAAGATTTCTCTTGAAGAGGGCCAGTGAGGTGCTCTGCTTGACATGTATGGGAAGTCTATTCCAGAGCATGGTCAGTCTCTCGGTTATGAACCTGTCCCTCCAGCACATTCTGTTTATTGTGGTAATTTTCTTTTCTTTTCTTTGAAAAGGAACAGTGGAAGTTTTAGTAAAGTATATAGCTGCAATGACAGGTTTATTCATACCATATGATCATTTCCCAACTATTTTATGTAGTATATAATACAATTAGATTAATGTTGCTTATCATTACTTCTCAGTATATCATTCAAACAAACTATCAGATTAAAATCCATGTATAATGTCATATTTGTCCATTTATGTACAAGTGTGATACATTGGCTATGTCTGTCTTGACCTACTCTATACATTCATATCTGTACATAGTGGTACTTGTCTCTATGTAGTGTCACTTAGGTTTTTGTCATGACTGATACACATTCTAGTACTGAATCCTACTGCATTTGTATGTTTATGAAATTATTCCATTTGTCCATCCTTTGCTGTTGAGTCCCATCTAACTACTATTGTAACCCCATGAAATTGTCGCAATCAGTTGTTTTCTAGGCAAAATAGGGAACACTAGTTGATTGTTACACCTTTCTTTAGCATCAAACACACACACACACACACACACACACACACACACACACACACACACACACACACACACACACACACACACACACACACACACACACACACACACATATGTTCGCACACCCAAAACACGTGTACACCAACATTCTATGGTGAGTCATTAATCCACCTACAGGTTGAATTTGGGCCATGGGAGGAAACTACAGACTTGGAGGAAACCAACACAATCACAGGGACTTTAGCCTAAATATCTATGTCCTTATCATGTGTTTCACCCGTACACTCAGGTAGAAGTTACATCACTTGCATGTGATATCCTCCCAGACAGTCTTCCTTTGTGCTGAGATGTCAGTTAAGTGAATATAGCAGCTCTTAAGATGACTATGTTCGGTGAAAGCCTACTCTTTATGGCATTAAACTAATGTAATGCAGACATGCAAATGACAATCTCTCTCTCTCTGTCAACAAGTTAATATACAGGTGGTGCTTCAGTCGCCCCATTTTAGAGAACTGATGAATATAAGTTTCAAATTGCTGTTTAAATAAATGTTTAATCAGGGGTCAATGAGCTATGTATGTGCATGTTTGATACTGTCAGGAAGTAGCCAGCACTTACTTTTGGCTGTTGTGGCTTAGTGGTCTAAGTACAGTACTGTGCTTGACAGGGTCCATGTTTCCAGACTGTCCGTGAAAACTATGTTGCATGTCAGCTACACCTATGGTAGGAGTAGTACACACCGTCCAGATATCAATATCCATTACTGCAGGAAAACTTGAAAATTCAGGGACAGGGGGGCACACATCTGGACAGTACACAGCTCAGAGTAACCTACACAGTGCCTAGTAGGACAGCAGCTCTTTGAATGTCAGTGTAGTGCCAGGTAATAAATGGCTATCTCCTTACTGTGTCAGTACTAATAACAAGTCACTGGCCACTTACCAGTGGAATGACAGGGTGTCACAGAAGGACCACAAGTATGCCTCGTATATATGTTCTGCTTGTCATAACATTGCATTTGCCTGTGAAACTACTTGCAAAACAATAGACGCTGATGTGAAAACATCAATGGCAGACAGTGGTGAAGCAGATGTCATACTCATAAGAAAAAGTTAGCTAATACCAAACTATTCTCCACACCGTCTATGTTTAGCAGAGCAATATTAACACCCTGTGCCCATGTGTGGGCCTGTGTCTGACTGTCATATATGGGTCTGTCCATATGTCAATCTCTGATGGTTTGACAGCTATGGCTGACATGTAGCCTTATAGTAACATTGCAACACAAACTGTCAGAGGACCACAGCAGATGTAGGGGTGCAATGATGAACAACATGCTAAACAGGTTCTGTTCTTCTGACTTCTACATCTCAAAAACTGATCACAACCTTCTAAGGGAGGCTATTAGTAGCTACACACCACTGCCCCATTAGAAGATGCAGACAAATATGCTGAACAGTATGCCAGTGCAGTATACAAGTACCTATACAACTGCGTGGACTCAGCCATACCCAACAGAACTAAAACCTGCATCTCACAAAAACACAAACCTATGTGGTGGACATCCTCTATCAACAGGCTTTACAACAAAAGGAAGCAACTGTTGTCCAAGAGTAAAAAAGCATAAATCCCTAGCTGGAAAAACTCCCTCCTTAGCCTCAACAAGTAAAGAAAATTACTAGTGACATCCTCCAAAGGCAATTATGAATTGAACCTAGCTTATGAAACAAAGGCTAACCACAAAACCTTTTTCAGTTATGTCAGAAACATCCATGGCTAACACCAGGTTTGGTCTGAATTACATCATAATGGTGACACTTACACTGATCCTGTCGACTTATCCAGCCTGCTAGCAGATAGGTTCAGTGCAAACATCACTCCCCTGTTCCCGCTCAAAGGCACATTCCAAATCCCCGATACTTGACCCGCACCTCACATCTCCATAGATCAAGTGTTAAAGTCCCTATCCAAGTCAAACAACACAGCTGCCATGGGACCTCATAGTATCCCAGGTTGTAATCTGCAACATCTCCAGCAAGGAGTAACCTTGTCATGAAGCACCCTACTCAGTCATATCCAAAGTACAGGGCTCATTCCAGCAGAGTGGAGAACTGCCATTGTTATCCCTTTGCACAAAGATGGTGCCACTACTGTCCCTGGGAACTATCACCCCATTAGCTTGACAAGTCTGATCTGTAAGGCCATGGAGTGCATTATTACTAACATCATAAACAAGGACATAGGCAATCTTTAAGCACATGACCTCACCCAGTTCGGATTCATCAGTGGCAGATCTTGCCTGTTGAACCTGGATGACATCTTTGAGACTGTCACCAAGGCAATGGATGAAGAAAAGTCAGTACACACAGCTTACCTTGACTTGGCTAAAGCCTTTGACACAATCCCCCACTAGGGAATCATCAAAAAGCTAATAGAACTTGGTTTAAATCACTATGACATCATGTGGGTGCCCAACTGCCTCACTGATAGGACCCACAAGGTCAAAATAGGGGCCACTACATTCGATAGCAGACCTGTCACTAGTGGTGTCCCCCAAGAATCTGTCCTGGGACCCCTATTGTTTGCTATCTACTTCACATAGGTCCAGGAAAAGACAAAAGGCCTGTGGCCGACAAAGTTTGTGGACAACTGTAACTTGGGTGCTGTCATTGACTCCCCAAATGATGTTAACATAGTTCAAGAGGATCTCACAGCAACAAATGACTGGTGCCAAAGTCATGGTCTTATGTTAATTGCAAAAAATGTATTAACGTACCATTCATCAAAAACACAGCCCATACTGATTACCACATTAGTGGCAAACCCCTAAGCACACAAGTTGTGCTGAGAGACCTGGTTACACAACTTGACAACAATCTCACGTTTGACCATCATGTAACGGCAGTGGTCAGAAAAGGCTTTTACTTGGGTATTCTCATAAGTAAAGGGATTGCATCTGGAAAAAATTAGGTTACTACCTCTCTGTACTCCTCCCTCATTAGGTCAATAACTGAGTACAACACCCCGTTTGGTATGTATCTCTCCAAACACCTGCACCAACCAGAAAGGCCATAGAAATACTTCACAAACAGAATCCATTGCTTCCAACACCTGTCCTATGTGGACAGGTTCAAATCAATATCACTCTACTCTGTATAATACAGATTGATCTGAGGTGACCTGTGTCTTGCCTACAAGGCAATCTCAGACCCTGCTTTAGTAGAGATGTTCCTTATCTGTATGTCTAAGTCCTCATGTAGTACCCCCATTAAAAGTCTCATATCTAATATGTGACATTAACAAACCCTCCATGAGATACAGGTGTGTCTCCCAGAGGCTGACCCTTCTCTGGAATACACTCTCCATACACATAAAACAAAGTATGTTGCTGACCCTCTGCAAGTACAACCTTGATGAGTGGATGGAAAACCAAAAATCTGTCCCAGGGGTGCCACCTGTTTTCCTCATTGACAGGGCCGACAGCTGCTGATTGTGGTTTCTTTTCTGAGGATATACTCTGGGCAAGGCTTGTAAGGAGCCCAGAGCCAGTTGCCTTGTAATCACCTATGATCCCATGAACAGGTAGACTCAGAGGTGTGAAGTCCATAACACTGTGTGAGATGTTTTGACTTCTACCCCACTCACACCAGAAATACAAATACATAACAGCAGCAACTGTGGACAAAGCCTGTGACTGCACTACAGAAGGACAAAGAGACACATATAAGGGGAAGTGGAACCAATGGCCAGACAAATGGAGAATGTGCACACCAAAACAAATTGTGCAGTAACATAGGATCTGTGCAGTGTATGCAGTTAGTAAACATCACCCACAACAACACACCTGCATATGTAGGACTCCTCAACAAATACAAAGGATACCTCTGAGCCAAAAACATATGAGAACTCCAGAAACATCCACACCACATACCATGCATAGTCCATACACCACTGTCAGGCAACCACTATGGCCTAACCATAATCCCAACATATTACTTATAGGAGACTCCATTGTGAGACACACAGATGTGCCTCTCACCATGTAAGGAGATGGTAATGGTTACTTTTTTGTCAGTTTCCATCACCCACCATATCACACATGCACTGAAGTCTCTCTACTACAGGTAATGTTATGAGTCTGTCCCAGTCCATGTTGGTGTAAATGACTTCAGACATACCTCCCTGGACAATAGGAAGACAGACATGATTGAGCATGCTGAATATGTGTCCCATGTAAGTATATCCGTAGGCTTAAGCAGCATTCTATTGTCACCCAGAATGATGCCTCAATACAAACACAAAATAATTGACATTAACAAGTGGCTGACTTTCTGGTGTCATCCAGGGGGATCCAGTGCTTGACAGCCTGGGAAGATATGATCGACAGACCTCTCTGCTTTGGTACAGATGGCCTGCATCTGCCTCACTTGGGCTTCAGGCAAAGGTCCTTGCCTCCCCCATAGTGGCTGTTTTAGGAAAAGTCATCAGGTCAATACTACCAACATGAAACTCTCAACAAAACACAGATTAAAGGTCATGCTGCTAAATGCAAGGAGTTTAAACAGGAAACTGCATTAATTGCAAGCATTCTTAACCCTAGAAAATAGTGACATTTGTGCACTCACAGAAACCTGGGTCACAGCTGCGGATAGCAACCCATCCTTACCTGGTCACTCATACTATCACACAGCCAGACCCCAAAATGTGGGCAGCAAAGCCAAAGGAGATGGAGTATAAATATATATTAAACAGACACACACCTCTAGGCTGGTCAAACAGTCTGGCACACATGAGACACTCCAAGTGCAATTAACCATTGACAGCACTCCTATTCAAATTATAGGTAGCTACAGGCCAACACATTTGACTCAGAATACTCACCCCACATATCTGGCCCTCTACAAATCTATCAAGATTCAACCCTTTACCCTGATCCTGGCTGACTTTAATTACCCAACCATAGATTTGAAAAAACAACCATGGCAGAACAGGAATGCACAGAGAGTCCCCCATCTTATCAATGCTAAATCCTTAGGACATCTGTTTAATACCTCCACAAGATGTGCTACATATATTGGACTTGGCAGTAGCAAACATGGCTGACCACTGTAGTACCCCCACAGTATCATCCTCCCTGGCAAGATCCCACAAAAAAAGCAGTCACCTTCGATATCACCATCTCTCCTGATGCCACTCTAGCCATGGTAAAATAAAAATGTCTCCCAAGCTGATCACAACCACCTGAGGAATGATATTAACAGATGCACAGCCCCCTACCCCACTGAAGGAACAGGCACCAACATCCAAATGTATACCGAAGTACTATACCAGCATATATGCTGCATGGAATCAGAAATACTTGATAGGACAACATCATCATCTGCAAGGGAGAGTAAACCTGTCTGGAAACATCTGCAATAAAGGAACTATATAACAAAAGGATAACATTGCTGTTCAGGACCAAGAAGGAGAAGGGGCACAATTGGAAGCAATCTCTCCTTAGCCTGAACAAACAAATAAGAGCACCAGTGAAATCCTCTAAAGGCAACTCTGAGTCCAAATTGCCCATATCTAAGACAGAAAATCATAAGGCCTTTCTCACATATGTCTGCATTCTCAAAGGAAGCTCCCAGATCTGTGCAAAACTGGTGATCAAGGACACCACATACACAAATGGTGTATATATAGCCAATCTACTGGCTGACAGATTCAGCGGATATTTCTCCCCTCTGTCCATCCATCAGTAAAGCAGGACGTCACCAGTACCTGACCACTCAACCCTTATCATTAGGGAACAGGGCATCACTGCCCTCTCAAAATGAAAAAGACAGCCGCCATGGGACCTGAATACATCCCAGGCTGCAACCTACATGAGCCCAGACATGAACTGGCAGCACCATTATGCACCCTACTCAACCAAAGCCTGAGTACTGGCTTTGTCCCAGCCAAGTGAAAGACAGCCACTGTCATCCTTTTATAGAAAGGTGGTGTATTCACCAATCCAGGAAATTAAAGACCCGTCAGCCTAACTAGCCTGATTTGCAAGGCCATGCAATGGATTATTATGGACCTCATTAACAGGGACATTGTCAAACTCCAAATACTCGACCCCACACAATCTGCCTTTGCCAAGGGGAGGTATGTCAGTTAAATCTGGTTGATTTTCCTAAGACAGTCACCAAAGGCATGGATGAGGGAAAGATGCCACACACCAGCCACCTTGACTTGGCCAAAGCCTTACACTCTATTCCTCACTTGGCCATAGTACATAAACTCTGTCAGCTAGGCATCAATCCATATGTTACCAGATGGGTAGCAAACTGGCTCATTGATGGAACCCACCTAATCATAATAGAGGTAGCCAACTCAAGCAGTACACCTGTAATGAGCAGCATAACCCAGGGTTTAGTCTTGGGACCTCTATTATATGGGATACACTTCCCTGAGGTGCAGGCCAAAAACACTGGCCTGTGGCTGACACAGTTGGCAGATGACTGCAAGCTGGGAACAGTCATCAATTTCCAAAGTGATGTGCACGTCCTCCAACATGGTCTCACCAAAAAGGATGACTGCTGCCAGAAACATGGCCTCAAGCTGAATGCCTGAAAATGCATCATCATCCCCTTCCAGTAGACTGACTTCACCACATATTATCACATTAACAACAATGTCATACATACACAATCAGTAGTGAGGCATTTGGCCACCCAGGTTGATAGCAGCCTGAATTCTGAGCACCATGTTGCTTCCATTGTACTGAAATCTTCATAGATGGGCCAACTCAAACGTAAGGGTATCTCATCCATGGACAAATACATCATAAGATCTATGTATGCTAATCTTATAAGGCCAGTTATTTTGTACAATGCCCCCTTTGACATTACCTCACAGAACACATACAGCAGCTGGAGAGACCACAGAGGCTCCTCACTGGGAGAATCCAGGCCCTCACACACCTAGCCTACACAGATAGGCTAAAAGCACTGTCCCTCTACTCAGTTCCATACAGACTCCTCAGACGTGACCTCTGTCTGGCATACAAATCAATCCAGACTCTGCCTTGATGGGACTGCTGCACATCTGGAATTCAAGGCCCACTACTGTGGTCTGCGATATCAATAGGACTTGGTGTGACAGATATGTGTCCCAAAGACTCCACCATCCATGGAATACACTCCCTGTCCACATCAAGCTGAGTACCTCAATACCCCTTGTGAAGTGCACCCTGGATAAGTGCATGGGAAACAGAAAATACAGTCCTGTGATTCCACTTGTGTCCCTGCTGGACAGGGGCTCTGAGTGCTGACATGTCTTAACATGGGCTACACTCTCTTCTGTGAGGGTTATAAGCCTAGTAACCTCATATAAACCTATGAACCTGTGAACAAATGTCTATCAGTGGGTCACCACATTACTCTATACTGCTTTGCCACTGACATACAAGGAAATCATAGTGCTATGTAGGATATGCCACACATACTATGTAAATCTCTACTCAATACAGTGCACTCTGTACCCACACCAGGATATGAATTTTCAGTTATGAAGGATGCCACACAACTAGGAGATCTGCAGCCAGTATTTCACTGAGGTGCTGGACTGTTTACATAGCTTCATCAGCCAATTGGCTGTAGCCACACCTCTTAACTGGCCAGATTTGGTGAAGATTACCTCAGTGTCACTGCTCGACAGAGGCACAGCAAAATAATGGGTATAGTTCCCCATAAAGGGGTGGCGTAAGCCACAAAACGATGGGCTAGGCTTGTAAATGCCCTCGGGCAGATAGCCTAGTATGAACCTATGAACCTATGAACCTATAAGATGTCTATAGTTTGGCTCATAATTTTGGTCTGTTCTCCATAAATCTTGTATTTCTCTGTTAAATCACTGTGATGATCTGAGGATTTCTGTCAGTAAGTAATGACACAATACATTTCAGTGTCAGACATCATATATGTGAGAAAATGTCTGACAAAACAAACCCTGTTACTCTAGTAACTTTCTAAGTTTATAAGAGCAATATTTACAGTATCTCCATATGTTTGGGCCATTGCCACCCCCATTTTGGCAGGCTATCTCCAGATTTCTTGCACTAACAGATTGAGAGGTATGGCTATAGCACACAATACCCCAGACCAGAGTACACCTATCTTTGGAATGGAGTCCCACTCTTACCATAGTAGGTCATACTGGGTGTGCTCGTACACTTAGATAATTACAGCCCATGTCTAAACTCACATCAGACAGTACAACTGTATTGTGCATATATGTCTTTGCATACAGACAACTACGTAGACCTTAACTGTCTCTACCCACACCCATCACACCGGATTACCCTCAGCTATCTGTAGGTGGCCCATATGTGTATATCTGCAACTGTTGTGTGATACACAGACATATATATGGGCAATATAAAAAATATATTTCAAGCATACACACACATAGGTATGGGGCAGAGAGAGACAGACAGTGACAGAGAGAGAGAGAGAGAGAGAGAGAGAGAGAGAGAGACAGGGAGACACAGACAGAGAGTGAGTCATCAACAGAGACACCCTGAAAGGCATAGAGTGATGTCCTGCTGCAGGCAACTGCATACCAGCTGTAACCAGTTGCATGTGCCTACATGAAGGTAAGATCCATGTTGTAATAGTAGTGAGGTAGGGTTTGTAATATCACATCACCTGCCTTTGTGTGTGTGTGTGTGTGTGTGTGTGTGTGTGTGTGTGTGTGTGTGTGTGTGTGTGTGCTTGTAGGTTAAATTATTTTTAGGTCTTTCCCACCCTGTACACTTCCCATTGTCCTACTTTACAAGATCTGCTGATGTAATTCACCTTAAAAGTACCTTTGGACACTTGTCAGCCCTATAAGCTCTGTAGTGTGTGTGATAACTACATAACACTATAATGCAAATAACAAGGTAGGTAAGGGTTCTAATCTCATTCCTGGCAAATATGTGTAAGTGTGCTTGTAGGTTAAAGTATTCTAAGGCCTTTCCCACCCAGTACATTTCCGATTGCTCTACTTTACAAGGCCTGCTGATGTCATTCACCTTAAAAGTACCTTTGGACACTCTTTAACCCTATAAGCTCCATGGCAATTGCAATAACTGCATAGTACTAAAGTACAAATAACTAGATAGGTAGGGGTTCTAATCTCAATACTTATTACTGTATACTGTGTGTGAAGCATATCTGTTGTTGTGTGTGTTGTTTATACCATTTTAAGGCCTATTGACCCCCTCCCCATGGCACTTCTTTAAAGAACCTGTTGATGGCATCCACCTTACAAGCACAGTCACACATTTTCTAACACAAAGGTACCATGGTGCAAGCAATAATCATATCAGTCTGTATTGTACATAACTAGGTAGGTCATCTAATAGGAAATGTGTTGACTCTGTGTGCATGTGTATGTCAATGCATGTCCCCATTTAGCTGTGTCTGTATTTCAGATGGCTATACCATGCTAAGGGCCTGTGAGCCCACCATTGACAATTTAACAGCCCCTGCAATTGTCACCCACTTGAATAGTAGTGGGAGACAGTGTAACACTATAGTAGCTCTGTGGTGTTTGTGTTATGTATACAGCAGTATTGTTTGTACAACTAGGCAGGTTGAGGTTCTGCTATCAGCAAGGACTTGTCATGAGTGTGCATGTGTGTGTGTGTGTGTGTGTGTGTGTGTGTGTGTGTGTGTGTGTGTGTGTGTGTGTGTGTGTGTGTGTGTGTGTGTATGTACACCCCCTTGCAGCAGTTTACCTATGTTATGACCGCCAGCATACATCTCAACCCTGCTCCTGCACAGAAAGATATCTGGTTAAATCCATATGTAAAAATGGGGCAAATACCAAACACGGAGCACAACCTTCACATGTTGCTGTTATATGCATGGAAAGTAGATACTAGAACAAGTCATGCATTTGAATGCACCTTCCAAAGTGTATGTGTCATTACATGACAATATCTGTCATCAATCTGCAATGTTAGTCTGTCATGATTTTCCCACAGTTTACCATAATATCATAGAAAGTTACTAGGCTATTTGCCCTGAGTCCCTTATAAGCCTAGCCAAGAGTATAGCCCATGTTTCGACAAATCAATACCCGATACTCCTGTCCAGCAGGAACATGGGTGGCATCCCAGGGGTATATGTTCTGTTTCCCATCTAGTTATCCAGGTTGCACTTAAAATGGGGTAAAGAGGTACTCTGCTTGATGCGAAGAGGGAGTTTATTCAATAAAATTATGGAGTCTCTGGGACACAAATCTGTCCTGCCAACAACTCTTGTTGATGTCACAGACCAGACTGAGGCCACGTGTGTGGGTTACTCGAGTGGAACTTGACTTGCAGATATGCAGCAGTCCCATCAAGGTGGGGTCCATGAAAACCTTGTATGCCAAACAGAGGTCCCCTCTGAGGAGTCTGTATAAAACTGAGTACAGGGATAGGGCTCTTAGCCTGTCTGTGTATGGTAGATGTTTGACACCCTGGATTCTGGATTTGTGAGGTATATGCCGAAAGGGGCGTTGTACTCGATAAAGGGCCTTATAAGGGAAGAACACAGGGATGTCATGACCTCCTTGTCCCTGTATGAGATACCCTTACTTATGAGGTGGGTCATGTAGAAGGCTTTCTGTACAACAGAAGCAACATGGGGGTCAAAAGTAAGGTTGCTATTAACTTGGATGCCCAAATCCCTCATGACTAATTGAGTGCTTAGGACATTGTTATTAATGTGATAATTTATGGGGACGTCACTCTCCCAAAAGGGGATGATGGTGCATTTTTGTTGGTATTCAGCTTAAGGCCATGTTTCTGGCACAGGTCATTTGTCTAAGCGAGACCCTCTTGGAGGATGTCCACATCACTGGGGGAATTGATGACAGCACCCAGCTTGCAGGCATCTGCAAACTTGGTCAGCCATAGCCCACTGGTTTTGGCCTGCACCTCAGAAAAGTATATCACAAATAACAGGGGCCCCAAGATCAATCCCTGAGGTACGCTGCTTGTTACAGGTCTACTGCTTGAGGTGGCTTCCCCTATTTTGACTATGTGGGTTCTATCAGTGAGACAGTTTGCTACCCATCTGGTAACATATGGACTGATGCCTAGTTGAGAGAGTTTATCTATGATGCCCGAGTGGGGAATAGTGTCAAAGGTTTTGGCCAGGTCTAGGTAGATGGTGTGCACCATCTTCCTCTCATCTATGGCTTTGGTGACTGTCTCAAAGAAGTCAACCAAATTTAGCAGACATGACCTCCCCTTAACAAAGCCAAATTGTGTGGGATCAAGTGTTTTGAGGTTTCCAATGTTCTTGTTGATGAGGTCCATGATAATCCTTTCCATGGCCTTGCAGATCAGGCTAGTTAGGCAGATGGGTCTATAATTTCCCAGACTGGTAGACACTCCAACTTTGTGTAAAGGGATGACAGTGGCTGTCCTCCACTCAGCTGGGACAAAGCCAATATTCAGGCTTTGGTTGAATAGGGTGCGAAGTGGTACTGGAAGATCCTGCATGAGTTCATGTTGATGCAGCCTGGGATGTTATCAGGTCCCATGGAGGCTGTATTTTTTGCCTTTGAGAGACCAGTGTTGACCTGTTCTGTAGATATAAGGGAAAGAGGGCAGGTACTGGGGATGTCCTTACTTACTGATAAGGGGGACAGAGGGGTAAAGTTTTTGCTGAATCTGTCAGCCAGCAAGTTTGCTATCTCTACGGCATTTGTATATGTGGTGTTCTTGACCACCAGTTCTGAACAGATCTGGGTGCTTCCTTTAAGGTTGCGGACATATGTGAAGAAGGCTTTATGACTGTCTCTAGAAGATGTGGCCAATTTGGAATGCTCTCAATGTCCTAGCCTCAATCTGTATGCAGACAACAGTGTCAGCATGCCATACAGCAAGTACTTGTCCCCAATATGTCCCACATAAGCACCAACCCCATTAACACACAGACTGCGATGACATGTCTGGGTACCTAGGATGACAACATAGTTGCATTCAGGCAACAAGCATTGGCAGTTGTCAGGAATTGCTTGTATGTGGTTAACCACATAGATGATAGGGCCACATCCAGCCAAAAGGTCGACATTACCTCTGAATAGTCCTCAGTCAGTAAAGTAATACACTAGCAGTATGGCCAGTCTGCTATGCACCTATGCAGACATCTGCAGAATCTGTTAAGACTACGTTAACACCCACAAATGTCAGCAGTGTCCCTCAATACCTGTTCCATGCAGACAGCCTGTAATCAGTACTGGCCCAATGGTTACCAGGCAGGTTGTCCACTGGTGTCTGTGGTATGTCAAGATGGCAATGGTGTGCTCAGCACTTCAACAGCTGCCCCATGTGCAAGAGTATGACTCCATGTGCATTACCACCATGAGAGGCCTAACTAGCATATGAGATAGCAGACACACATGCTGGAGAGTCAGGTTTGGATAACAGTGGCTGCCCTGTGTCAGGAATACACTCCCCAAACATGTCAAACACACTGACATGCATACCCACATCACCTGCATCAAGGTTGAGTGGTTGGGAAAAAAAATATCTGCCCCTGGGGTTCAATCAGTGTCCAGTAATGGCAGGGGAAACAAGGGGTGATGGATTATTCTGTTGGGTATAACATAATGGCTTGTGAGGGACCCAGGACCAGAACTCTAGTAACCTCCTCTGTATCTATGAACCTGTGGTCCTACAGAACACTCAGGTGACATGTATGAAGGCTAGCTGGCTGTGTCAAGGGGTATGTATGCAAGGACAGACTGCCTACTCCCATTGTCACTCATACACTGTTGCATGCATACACCCTTGGTAAACATACACATATACAGTCCTACCTTCATGATGAAAAGGTCACTGTTTCCACTCTGCCATCTCATCTGCATTAATGTCATCAGCCCTGCAGGCTGCACACACACAGACACCTGGAACAGAAACAGAATAAGGTAAGTGAGAGAACTGTCAGTCAGCAGTACTAACAACAATAATGCATCATGGCAAAAAGGTGCATACACTTCGATGTGTACCCATGACAATTGCCATCAGACAGCACCTTACACAGCACATTGCTATACTGTACTATGTTCACCCTGTGCATCAGACCCATATTAACATGTCCCTGCATCGATGGTATGGATAACAGGGATGTGGCACAGGTATCATCATATGCACAGGGTGTGGTGTGTAGTTGCCAGAGGCCTAGGCTGTGCCATACAGTTGACATCATGTCTTTGTGTGTCTGAGGGAGTGGTGTTCAACTGGGTCATGGAGAGGAGTTGTGTGTGTCTGGTACTGACCTGCCTGTGATACTGATGTGTGAGTGTTTGTATGCACACAGTCAAGCCATGTGGTTGTCCTACATGAGAGTATGTTGGAGAGCCATGGACCGTACATGGCAGGAAGTACAGTTCACCATCTCTGGCCACTGACATGGGAACTGGATCTGCCAGGAGTGTCACTGGCACCACCAGGTCCAAGGCCAGATGTGGTACTACTCCTTGATGGTGACTGCTGTCTGCTAGATCCATGTCTCTGATGGGACCAGCCAGCACCACGTGCCCATGGCCTGCTACAATGCAGTGTGGACAGCACCCTTCCTTTGGTAGTGCTGGTGGTACTGCCACTATGGGACTGTGAATGTGCATGGACACATGGGCTCTCAGCTGATCTTGTCATTGACCTACATCCACATGGCCGACATCCTTCTCCTACCACATGTTCAGGCACAGACATTGCATGGTTGAGCACTGACAATGTCTAACCCCACCGTCTATCCATGACATCAGCAAAATGATGTATGGCATCACCAATGCCATGGAGGTCATCACGCATGGCAGGAAGTGCTGCATTCATGACCCAGAGCGTCTGTCTGGTGTACCATTCAGAATGTGCCTGTGCTTCCACGATGGACTGAAACATGCATCAGGTGACAACTGCTGTGACACCTCTGACAGGGGCTGGATGGCCAGCAGTCCTCCTTTGAGCACCCCTGTCCATCTGCCTGTGTGAGACCTCACCAGCTGTCTGGCTATGGCTACTGTCTACACTGACAGTTGCCATAGTCACCATACTAACCTGTCTGATGCCACCAGCTTCTGACTGTCCATTATCTGTGGCTGCTGGGTGACTGGGTATTTGTGGACATACTGACTGTGTGTGGGGACATTGGGGGGTGAAAGTGGGATATCAACCAATGGCACAGATTCAGCCCCCAACAACCCCACCTGTGCCTCACTATGACCACCATCATCATCAGAGTCTGATAAGACCTTGACATCAGGTTGTGAGGGGGAGAGACCCCAACTCCCATGTTCACCTGTGAGGGGAAGACAACATATGTAAATTACTACCTGCATTATAATGTTTGCTGATACACACACACACACACACACACACACACACACACACACACACACACACACACACACACACACACACACACATACAGGTGAGGTGGCACAAAGCCATTTTACAGACCACACTTTCTGAATGATGACGTGTGACGTGTACGACACACAATCATGTCACAACAGATACACTGTGGATAGGCCCTCGACAACATGCAGTGCAGCTACATCCATTAATGTTGCTACTACTATACACCTCTGATATATGTGAGGAGTGATGGTATGTGATGGACCTTCACCTAACATACAGTGCACCCGTGTACACAATACTAATGTACCCCTGTATAGCACAGTGGCAACAGCTATACAAGCATATGTGCCAATATATTACAGCTCCTGTGAATAGGATCCTGTGATGACCAATGTGATGCACCCCAGTTAACCCCACTGCAAGTGAACATGCACATATTGCAATATGGCTAAGTGTAACAGTTGTGTGCATGGAAAAGTGCCTGCCCTTAACATGCCTAGGGTATTGGTGAGCCACAACAAGACAGCTCCACACTCACTG
Organism: Protopterus annectens; assembly: GCF_019279795.1. Classification (NCBI taxonomy): domain Eukaryota; kingdom Metazoa; phylum Chordata; order Ceratodontiformes; family Protopteridae; genus Protopterus; species Protopterus annectens. Next base: position 317,330,418 of record NC_056734.1, read on the forward strand.
GATTCAGCTTGCTGTTCCCCAGCCAGACCAGAGGGACCTATATAGTTGTGGGGGAGAGGTATTGTCAGCACACACACACACACACACACACACACACACACACACACACACACACACACACACACACACACACGTGGCATTGGTACAGGATAATATGTGCATTTATGAACATGTACAGTACATACTGTGATACTACCCAAATAACTGACATTCGCAATAGGTGTGTACTTGTGTGCATTACAAAACCCCACCCACAAATGCATTTTAACCTGACATATGCATCCAGGAATGCAAAGGCTGCCACTATGAATGCTACAGTATTGATGTGATGACCACTGGGGCCTTACCTGGATGCTCCTCAGCTATACCACCAACCTCCACGACATATGTGGGGATGTGTTCCTGGGAGGTGATGGCTCCACCAAGGTTGGTGAGGGACTCCTCTGTTGTTGTCAGTGGTGCTTCCATAGCAGGCCCTCCACCAGTGCCAGCATGGTCCCTGGCCACAGCTGCAGCCCTTTGGTGTGCATTGTGTATTAGGTCTGTGGCACAGTGTCGTACCTGTTCATAGCTCCTGCCATGGTGTCCAGTGTTGTTGATGGTCCCCACCAGTTCTGCCCACAGGAAATTGCATTGCTCCATGTGCTGCTGGCTCCTCCCCAACAGTACCCTGTGATGTAGTCTCAGGCCATCCAAGATCACTGCAGTCTCAGCCTCTGTTTATGCTGGTTGACTTCTATGATACATCCCACCTGAAAGGCATGAACAGGGGAACACATCACAGGACCACATACTTTGACTACCATCATATACAGACCCTGCACATCCACATTTGCTAGCAATAGCCATTGTTAACAATCACATTATATCCCTACCATCTATCAGTACAGTATGTGTGTGAGTATTGTGAGCATACCAGGATTACAGAATCCATTGCCCACCTTATCCTGATGTGTCATGTTCCCCCACTGAAGACCATTAATGTGCATAATCCACCATTCATCACTCACATCACACATCACACACCACATCCAGCAGTTGGGGACATCACAGAGGTTCCCCATCATGGAATACCAGGCAATCAAACATCTACCATACACATATAGGCTATAAGGCCATCCCTCTACCCAATGTCATACATACTCCTCAGGAGTGACCTCACTGTAGCATGCGAGGAAATCACAGTCTCCACATCGCTGGGATTGCTGGATGCATAAGTGCAGGTCATGCTCCACTGTGTTAGCACATGCACACACCCTCAACCTGGTAAGTCACATGGACTGGCCTTGTTGGCAGCTTGCAGGTGAGTCACACGCAATCACCCTGCAGTGGAATGAGCACCATGTCCACATCAGGCAGTGTAGCTACTAAACCTTTTGCAGCTATAGCCTGGTGAAATAGATGGTTAACAGCACATGCACCCTTGGGATACCACCTGTGTCCCTGTCGGATGGGGACATCAGCTGCTGCTTTGCATACACATGGGCTAACTTGTGGCCTAAGTATATGGATGTTCATGGCTCATAGCCTAGTAACCTACGATGGTAGCAGGACTACCAGAAATGTCCTGACTACTGTGACAGACTGTGTTGTTATGTGTCCACACACATCACTGCCATAGATTGCTGTGTGTCCTGTATGGGCAACAGTACAGTACCATGTCATCCAGCCTACATCTGACAAATGGGTGAGTGGTACTACAGGTGCATGTAGACATTCCAGGAACATATGAGATACACAATTACAGAGAGCAGTGCAAATGTGGTGTACGGTGACCTACTCAAAGATGTCTTACATCTGCAGTACCCACATGTTGGCAGAATGCTTACATGTGCCTGATAGTTGTAGATTCCCCTGCTGGACAAGTTTGTATTTCCGCACACAAGTTGGACAATACGTGATGGTCATCCACAGAGCTTGCGGGATGTGTCTGTGACATGCCACACTCCTGGGGGTACAGTAATGGTACATAAATATCTGGTACTGTATCCATTCCCTTATGTTGAATACCCAGTATGTATCCACTGCTGCTGAGCTAGAGCCAGTATCCCCCACTACTACTACCTATAACCTGCTGTCCTGCTGCAGAGGCTCACCAGGTATGCTAGCCATAGGTGTCAGGCAATCCAATACAGGTGTGGAGTGCACATTGACCTAAACAGATTATGTCAAGAATGGTCAGGGAGACCTGGAAAATCTGTGAAACAATCCTGTATGACATTGGCAGACTGACAGGGGCTCAATAATGGTACATGATGTGATATGCCAGCTGAGTCCATCATTACATGCTGTCAGTGTGACACCCCTGCACTCGCCCAGTAATCAAGGAGCCTCAATACTCACCACTACCACCAGTCAGTGATGTGCACAATGGGAGGATGAAAAGTACACACACAGTAAAGTGCAATCACCCTTCAGAACACACAGAGATCACATTCAGTCTGGTGCTGGTGTCTCCCTCTCTCTCCAGATCCCAACAAGATTCCCCACTGGCATCTCAGCAGATCAGCCAAACCAGGACATCCATCACCTTCGCTGTCTGATCAGTGCATCATGCCCCTGGCCATATAGCTGATACACACACTTTGAGATTTGATTTATGAATCACACATACACACACACACACACACACACACACACACACACACACACACACACACACACACACACACACACACACACACACACACACACTCCTGGGAAAGGCTGGCATAGGTTTACTAGCTAGGGCCCCTTTTGGACACACTTAAAGGTAGTTCTGAATGTCACAATCCACCTGCTTATTGGCTACTGTAAGGCCCTTACCAAAGGGTGAGGAATCCTACTGTGTGATGTGCCTATTAGCCAAATGGTAAGATGAGACCAAGACCAATGCTACTGGAGTGGGCTATACAGTGTCACCAAATACATATACAAATACTCTAAGAGCTTACTTAGTTCTATACAGACCAGACACACTTACAAGTTTCAACTATATTTTATGATAACTAATAAAGGAACAAGACAATACACGATCAATACACTGACTGCAGAGTTCAGACTCACAGGGAATATGTTAATACAACATTGCAGGACAGTCTGAAATAAATATAGTAAACATCTAAGGTAGTAGGTGCATAGGTTCATAGGATGATACCAGGCTATGGGACTGGAGGCCCTTATAAGCCTACCCAGGGATTCTGCCCTATTTCCTTAAAAGTAAGCACCTGTTTCCCCTGTCCAGCAGGGACACAGATGGGATGTCAGGGGTGTATGCTCTGTTTCACATTCAGTCATCCAGGTTCCTCTTAAACAGAGCTAGAGAAGTACTCTGCTTGGCATGGTGAGGGAGTCTATTCCACAGACAGCTGGGTATTTTGGGACACAAAGCTATCCCGGCAACACATTCCATTCATGTCACACCAGGTTAAGGCCTTGTATGCGGGTTGCACAAGTGGAGTTAATCATACAGATTTGCAGCAACTACATCAAGACTGGGTCAGTTTGCCCTTGTATACCAGATACAGATCTCCTCTGGACAGTCTGTACAAGACTGAGTAAAGGGACAGGGCTTATAGCCTATGTGTATAGCATACATGCTTGAGATCCTGCATTTTCCTGGTCAGGAACTCTGTGGTCTCTCCAACTGCTACATGTGCTTGGCAAGGTACATGCCTGTGGAGGCATTGTACTTGAAAATGGGTCTGATTAGGGAGGAGTACAGGGATGTTATGTCCTCCTCGTTCCTGGATGACATACCCTTTTTTATGAGGTGGGCCATATAGAAGGGCTTCTGTACAATGGTGGAAACATGGAGGTCAAAAGTCAGGTTGCTATCAACCTGGGTGCCCAAGTCCCACACAACTGATTGCATGCTTTGTACATTGTTATCAATGTCATAAGTACTGGGGATGACATTTTCCCCAAAGGGGTAATGATGCATGTCTTGGCATTCAGTTGGCAGCCATGCTTCTGGCACCAATCATTAGTTTGGGGAAGGCCCTCTTGAAGGATGTTCACATCAGTAGGGGAATTTAAGACAGAGCTCAGCTTGCAGTCATCTGCAAACCTGGTCAGCCACAGACCACTGGTTTTGGCTTCCACCACAGAAAAGTATATGCCAAACAATGGAGGCACCAAGAGAGATCCTTGGAGTACACCAGTCATTACAGGTCTACTACTAGAGATTGCTTCCCCTACTTTGACTGAGTGGGTTCCATCAGTGATCCAGTTAGCTACCCATCTGGTAACATATGGGCTGAAACCTATCTGGGAGGGTTTATGTATTGTGGCCAAGTGGGGAATACTGTCAAAGGCTTTGGCAAGGTCAAGGTAGGCACTGTGCACCATCTTCCCCTCGTTCATGGCTTTGGTGAGTGTTTTGAAGAACTCAACCTAGTTTAACAGGCATGATCTCCCTTTGACAAAACCAAACTGTGTGGGGTCAAGTGTTTGCAGGTTACCAATGTCCTTGTTTATTAGGTCCATGATAACACATTCCATGGCCTTGTGGATCAGGCTAGTTAGGCAGATGCACTTATAATTGCCTGGGTCACTGGACACTCCACTGTGCATAGATGGATGACAGTGGCTGTCCTCCATTCAGCTGGGATGAAGCCAGTGCTCAGGCAATGGTTGAACAAGGTGTGTAATAGAGCTGTGAGGTCATGCCTGAGTTCATGTAGGATACAGGCAGGGATGCTATCGAGTCGCAGGAAGACCCAATTGCTTGCATTTGACAGGGCATTAAGGACCTGCTCCATGGTGATGGGGGTAATGGGGCAGGTTCTGGGGATGTCCTAGTGTATGGATGGAGGTAACAGGTGAGTGAGGGTTTCAGGTTCCAATCAGTAGAGCGAACGCTTAAATTAGCGAATGTTCTTGTATCAAACATTAAAACGCAAAACCGGAAAATGTTGAAGGCACAGAATGGGCATGGGCCATTCTCCAGTCTTTGGCATTTTCTCCACAGTGATGTGATCTTACTGTTCGTATATTTAAGTTGGGGGGTGTGGGTGGCACAGCCCCCCACATCAGGGGTGTGGGGAGTGAAGCCCCTCACTTTATTTTGCTTGTTCATTGGGGTTTTTTTGGATCTGTTCCTTTGACATTTTAAGGTTTTACGTTTTTAAGTTTGATAAAAGTGTTCACTAGTTTTAGTGTTCAATCTTCTGATATAGACACAAGGTTTCACTGAACCTGTCTGGCAGTAGGTTGGCTATGTCTATGGCATTTGTGTATGTGGTGTTACTGACCACCAGTTCAGAGGAGATTTGGGTGTTGGCTTTGAGATTGCAGACATATGTGAAGAAGGCCTTGTGATTGTGGATGTGGCCAATTTAGACTTGAGGTTAGTCTTAGAGGATTACACTGGCAACTAAATATGCTTGTTCATACAAAGGAGTGATTGCTGCCAATGTGTCACCTGCTCCTTCTCGGCCATGGGCAACAGTATTTTCCTTCTATTATACTGTTTATTTATTGCTGCTGTCCACCAGACAGGTTTCCTCTTCCTTGAGGTAGATGATTTGGTCCTGTCAAATATTGCTGAGTGCATACAGCTATGTAGGTGCTCATATATTTTGTTGGTGTAGGCTTGGGCATTAGTTCAGGTTCCAATTGAAGGGATAGTGGCTGTGAAGCTGCTTATACCTGCTCTTAGGAGATTGTATTCAGTTTTGGAAATGATTTTCTGTTTGACACTGACAAGAGGAGGGCTCAGGGGAAATGGTGACTTCAGAAGCAATCGCTTTATGGTTGGATCTTACCAAGGAGGATGACACAGTAGGAATGCTACAGTGGCTACTCATGTTGTTCATAACTAGGTACAGGATATATTCACCTCTCATAGGAGTGACAGCCACCAGAGGCAATGCGTTGCCATTGACGATGTTGCGGAATCTGTGGGGTTCATGTTTGGGCTAGAATAGAACTTGCACTCTATGTTTGGGTAGTTAAAGTCACACAGGTTCAGGGTAGATGGGTGAATCTTGATGGATTTAAATAAGTCTAGATAGGTGGAGTGGGTATCCTGTACAATGGTTTTTTGTTCTGTAGCTAGCTATGATGTGAATATGTGTTTTGCCGGCACTTAACTGCACTTGGTGTGATTCAAGTGTGTAATACCATTTGACCAGCCTGGAGGTGTGCATGTCTCTAATAAATATTGTAACTCAACTTCCTTTGCCTTTGTAGGAATCCATTTGGGGTCTGAATGTACAGTAGGATGAGTAACCTGGTAAGGCTGGGGTGCTTTCCACAGCTTTAAACCAGGTTTAAGGGACTGCACAAATATCAGCACCCTCCAGGGCAAGGAATGCTTGCAATGAGTGCAGTTTCATGCTAAGACTCCTAGCATTTACCAGTATTACCTTTACATGTTGTTTAACTTGGTTTTTCATGTTGCTAATATTGTGCTCATGACTTTGCCTACAAAAGGCACTATGGGGGAGACAGCAAGGAGCCTAGGTTCTTAATGTGATTGCATCTCTCAGATATTATGTTATTAGGTGGTAGTAGTGGAGGGTGGTCTGTGTACATAAGGCAGTTGTTACACTGTCTCAGGATTCCCACATCAACCACAGTAGCAGAAGAAAGTACAGGAGATTTTCCATCCACGGTTATCATTATCTGTGGAACAGAGATCAGGGATAGTAGACTGGGTACTATCTGAGGCGAATACCCATAGGTGTGAGTATAGCTAGATAAAATCAATGCAGTAGCTGCAGGTGAGGGCCTCACTCACACAGGAGTGCTGGTAAGGGAAAAACATTGCAACTACGATATCTTGCAAAGGGTTAATACAGCACAGTGGCAGTATGTAATGGACAAACCAGCACAAACCCATACAGATGCTGAGTTTGAATAGCACAAAAAACAAAGGCAAACTAAAAACACTGGAACTGACCAACCAACCCTTGCCCCTAAGTTCAACACCCTATGCCTGACAAGTTCCAACCAGTTCACTCTCAGTAAGTGCAGGCAGGCCCTAGCCAACACAAGATGGCAAAGCAGCAAACACAGGAATGAATCACACAAGCAAATCTGAACACAGCAAAACAGGCAACCAGACTATGCTTAAGATATTTTAGGTCTGTATAGGTCAATGTAACACAGGAGAACAGACATATGGAAACATATAACAAATGCAGCAATTAACCGACAAGAAAGCTCAAAACTGAGCCCTGTTCCAGCAGTCTTCAGTCAGACAAGTTCTAACTGCACACTCTTGCCACTAAGGTGCAGGCTAAGCCTCTCCAAAACAGATGGCCTACATTACTGCTCAAGGTCTGCAAACAAAGCTAGATTCAGCAGGTCTGCATGCAGTGTATGCTACAGCAAACAAAGCACACCAATTTTATTAAGCAATAGTTTAAAGAAGCAGGTGTGATACTCCTTTACCTAGCAATTTTCAGCTCAGAAGGGCATAATCTACGCTGTCCTCCCACAAGAGTGTAGATCACAAACCTCATTCATGTAAAATGACTGGCCTGAAGCTGAAGTGCTTCAACCAGAGGTAAGACACTTTTAGAAAAAACAGACAGTAAAAGCCCAACTTACAAGGATGTAAGCTACCCCTCTTGCCACAAGAATGCAGGCCACAAACCATCTTACTGTAAAATAACTGTCCTGAAGCCCAAGTGTTTAAATCAAAAGGCTTAGAATGACAGTTACATTTTAATCAGGCTACTAACAAGCAGAAATGCATGCAGAAGAATAAGTGCAATTGAGTACTTGTAAGAACAGGCAGCAAAAGCAATATAAAGTAAAGCATGAAGAAACACAAATACAGTAAAATCAGTTTTTATTTAGGTTAAGTGTAAATGGATGAAACACGATACATTAAGCTTGGGAAACCAAGGTGGGTGGCCTTTCCCAAATTATCTATTTCTACTAAGTAGAACAAACTGATGGGATGACAGTGGGAGGAGTGTCCAAAATGAGATTTATGGTATGGGAGGGCAACTCACAAGCCATCAAATTTAAGAACACAACAAGGACTGGGCAAGTGGGAGGGGAAACACTTATAACTTCAACAGAGCAGAAAACATAAAAAAATCAAATGTTATAGTAGAATAAGATACAAAATAGAAGTGATCAAGCCTTAAATAAAGGTCTTCAAATCAACATTACATGCAGAGATGACTGATACTCGTAGCAATGCAGAACACACAAACACTTCAGATAACTACAGATATTTCTAACTAAAAGTGACCATAGCCAAGAGCTTTTTTAGGCAATGTTCTGAAGACAAAATTACCACCATAACAGCTATAAGCAAACAAAATTTGAGGGTTATGCTAATCAACGGTAGAAGTCTAAATCTCAAAATGCACTCGCTTGAAGCACTCCTTAAAATGGAGAACATCAAATTAGTGCAGTGACTAAGACCTGATTCAAAGCTCCAGAGTGCACTCCAGCACTACCAGACAATAATTCATACCAGACCTTTTGGCCCCTAAACCTGGACTGAAGCACTGAAAGCAGCGGTGTCTCCATATTCATAAAGGATATGCACACTTCCAGACTAGTAGCCCAACATAACGCATCAGAGATACTTCAGGTACAACTAACACTGGGTACGACTGCAATCCAAGTTGTAGCCTGCTATAGATTCCCCACCATGTCCCAAGACTTCCAATCCACATTCCTAAATACACTGGAAAATATTAGGGTACAACCCAATACCTTTCTACTGAGAGACTTTAACTACCCCTCCTTTAACTGGGAAAATTACTCATGTACCAACACACTTGCTCAGCGTTTTCTAGAATTCATTAATTCCAATGCCCTGGACAAACTCATTCTTACCACCACCAGGGGTAGGAACATCCTTGGCCTGGTCATTACTAACATGGGCGACCGTTGCGCTACACCAGTAATCAACTCCTCCCTGGTCAGATCTGACCACAAGCTAATCACCACGGATATCCACATCCCACCCTCACCCCCCCAGCTACGAAAACAAACTTTCTGCAGATTCTAAAGACAACCACAAAGCATTCTATAGTTATGTCAAGAATCTACATGGCAATATTCAGATCTGCTCTGAGTTATAGTACAATGGCAATACATATAGAAAACCAGCTGATATTGCCAACATATTGACCGACAGGTTTAACGTGAACTTTACCCCCCCACCCCCTAAAGGTCCTATCACAATACCTGAGGTATGCCAAGTCCCTATTATCACAGCTACACAGGTAAAAAATGCACTGTCCAAAGCCAAGAACACAGCTTCCATGGGACCTAATAATATCCCTGGCTGTGTTCTACATGAATTACAAAGTGAAATGGCATCACACCTGAGTACCCTGTTCAATCACAGCCTCTTTTCAGGCTCTGTTCCTACCGAATGGCACAGTGCTGCAGTCATCCCACTCCACAAAGGGGGATCAGCTACAGACCCTGGGTACTACCTCCCCATTAGTCTGACGAGTCTGATAATTAAGGCTATGGAGCACATCATCATGGACCTTATAAATAAGGATGTAGAGAATCTCCAAACTCTGTACCCCACACAGTTTGGGTTTGTGAATGGTAGATCATGCCTGCTCTACCTGCTAGACTTTTTCAAGTCTGTCACCAGAGCTGTGGATGAGGGCAAGTTAGTTCTCACAGCCTACCTAGATCTTGCCAAGGCTTTTGACACCATTCCTCACTCAGGAATTATAGATAGACTCACTAAACTAGGCATAAACCCCTATGTCATAAGATGGGTTGTACCTGGCTCACTGATAGAACCCACACTGTGAAAGTAGTGGACTCCAAATCTGACTACCGAACAGCTACAAGTGGTGGCCCACAGGGATCGGTCCTAGGTCCTCTCCTGTTTGGTATCTACTTCTCTGAAGTTCAAGCAAACATAAAGGGACGCTGGCTGAACATGTTCACAAATGATTGTAAACTGGGAGCACTTACTGATTCTCCAACTGATGTAGACATTCTACAAAAATGCCTCACTGACACCAATGACTAGTGCCAGAACCATGGCCTTAAGCTCAATGCCAAAAAGTGCATTGTCATTCCCTTTTGGAAAAATTCAGTGCCCATGAACTATCACATAGGTGGGTGTCCACTAAACACCAAAGGTGTGATAAGAGACCTGGGGCCACAGGTTGACAGCAACCTCTCCTTTGATAACCACATTGCCACTGTAGTCAGAAAGTCCTTCTATGTGGCTCATCTCATAAAAAGGTTTCTCATCCAGGAAGAAAGAAGTCATAATCCCTCATTAGACCTATTATAGAGTACAACACCCCATTTGGTATGTACCTCACTAGACACCTACAACAACTGGAAAGGCCACAAAAATACCTCACTAAGAGGATCTTAGGCCTTAGACACGTGCCCTATATGAACAGACTCAGAAAACTCCAGTTATACTCTGTCTCTTATTGCCTACTTATAGGCGATCTCTCCTTGAACCTACAAAGCCATGTCTGACCCAGAGCTGCTAGATATGCTACACCTAAAGAAATTCCAATCCCCTCCATGCGACACACTCCAGGGACCTAAACCTCATTACCACAATAAAGAGAACATGCTGGAGGGACAGGTTCCTTCCCATACTCTGGAAAAAAACTTCCCATTCACATCAAGCAGAGCACTTCACTGGCCCTCTTTAAGAGAAATCCTGATGAGTGGATGGGCAATAGGAAGTTCACATCGGGGATCACTTCAGTGGCCTTGCTTGACAGAGGCACTGGAAATTAACTTTGTGAGGCATGATGCCAGGAAATCTTCTTGGGCTAGGCTTATATAGACTCCAGGGCCATTAGCCTAGAACACTCCTATGAACACACCTATGAACCTATGAACTCTTCAAACTCCAACAGAACAGTAACTTAAAACTAAACAAATGTAATACTAGAATGAGATACAAAATAGAAGTGATCAAAGATTCAATCCAGAGCTTCAAATCAACAGTAAATGCAGTGGTGACTGATACTCAGAGTAATGCAGACCACACAAACATCAGACAGATATACTATATCCCCATCTATATGGAAACAGTTTTACATGTCCTAGTTCCTTACTATTAGCAAGGCAAATGCATATGAGTGGATAATGTCAGATAGACAGACACATACAACATGCAAAGGTCTTTCTCCAAGACAGGTCTGGAAGTAATAATCAACATTCATGCTGGCTTAGTTCAGATTACATCAGTGCTTGTCACCTGCCTTCACTTGCCAGGCTAAGAGCAAGTAAAATACATTTTAACATCTCTGCATCAGAAGAGAATATCTGTCTGATGTTTGTGTAGATCTGGAAGCTTATTCACTTGATGTTTTGCAACTTATGTCTGTATGCTCAAGGCTTCCAGCTTCTGCTATTAATACATTAATTTCACAGATAATAATTAATATACATTTCTGTTCTAGGCCAGTAGCCTGTTAGAGCAAGACATCTATACAAAGTCAAAAATAAAGGGGGCACAAAGGGCAACACATAGTGGCACTTTATAAATATTGCTCTTACACACACAGTTAATAGAATACTAGGTTTTGGATTCGCATGAGTTATCTGAAGGTTATGACATCTGACATACACAAGTGTGCTATTAGTTTATGACTTCTCTCTTTAATCATTTGCCATGGATTTGCCAGACAGAACACAAATGTAGGAGTAAGTGAGTAGAAATATAAGGCAAACATGTGGTCAGTGTGCAAAACTATGGACAATTGTAAGGTATGAGCTCAGTACATAACATACAGTTCAACCCATGCACTTCTGCACTAGTTTTTTAATATCCGCATAACATATATAGGTCTCTTACACTTGTAAGATATGCATATGTATAATATAAATGTACACAAATAACATGATTATTTACAAAATCGCAGTTAGCTGGGCTGGCAGTGTCGCAGTCAGTATTGTACAACAGATAAACCAGTAGTAGTCATATGTGAGCTGACCCTTGCTGGGGTGACTCAGGGGCCAGAGCTATGATCTACATCACAGCAGGGCATACCTCTTAACCTGTTAGAGCAAAAAATCTGGAAGAAATCATAAATAAACGTGTGACAAAGGCCCAAAGATAGGGACAACTTCTAAATATTGCTCTTACAAACTTAGAAAGTTGTTGGAATAACAGGTTTTGCATTCGCATGACTTTTCTGTAGAGTATGAAGACTGGAACTGAACTGTCTGTCATTATTTTCTAACTTCAGTCCTTCATGATTTGCCACAAATTTGCAATAAAACCACAATTTTATGCAAAACAGACCAAAATTGTGAGGCAAAAATTAGGACATTCTGCAAACATCTGTACAGTCAAAGGTATGCTGCAGACGTAGCCATCAGGGATGGCTTTTGGCACTGAACGCAGAATAACAGCAACATGACAGTTCAGGAAGTGTTGTTGAGAGCTACTGTTTAAATTCTTATTCCCCAATACTGCATCCCCCCATCTGCATTCCATTACATACTTAATTGTTTGACATACCTGGCATAGTGGTCTACTCCTTTTTCAGAATAAATCATCAAAAGGTGTTGTGAAAAGTCGCAGTCTGTCTTCCTGATGAAAGTATCAGACCTGTTTAGCATAGGCAGCAGCTTGCCTTTTGTAGGTAATGCGTATGAACATGTGATGGCATGTGCACCAATCTGTTGCTCCCATTTGCTAATTGCATCCAAAACAGCTGGGTTGCCTTCCCATTAGCCAGTGTCATGGCAACACAGTGTTGTAATTAAGGCCTTCATGTGGGCCTTGCCTCTTTTCCTGGCCTGTGAGGAGGACATTATGGAGGTATGGGAGCTACAGCATCACAGGGGGTAGGTGGAAATACTGTGCACTGTTTTAGGTTCATAGGTTCAGCCTAGCTCATAGTTTTGTGGCTTCACCCACCCTTTAGTATGGGGAACTATACCCATTATTTTTTTGTGTTGCCTCTGAGCAGTGACACTGGGGGGGGTCCTGGGTATATCTGGGATCTCCTCCCATTTGTCAAAGATTTCTCTGAACAAGGCCAGTGAGTGAGGTGCCTATAGGGAGTCTTTGGGTGATGAATCTATCCCTCCAGCGTCCCTATATTAATAGCGGGGTGGTTTTTAAGTCTCTCCCCTTGTGATTCGAAATGGGGCATTGTACTCAATCATTGGTCTGATGAGTGATGAGAGAGGGACAATGACCTTGCCACCTATTTGGTAGCTAGGGGTAACCTTGTTTTTCCGAGGAGTATGACTATGCATTTTTATCATCTGCAAACTTTGTCAGCCATAACCCTCCTGTGTTTGCTTTGTGCCGGTAGAGATGAAACAAGAAAAACAAGAGTAGGACTGCATCTTGTGATGTATGGGTTAATATTTAAGCTGATGAGTTTTTCAATGATACCCAAGTGGGTATTGTATCGCGGCCTTCGGCAGAGTCGAGGTAGGGGCTGCTTGTACTGCCTTCCTCATCAATGGGTGACTGTTTCTGTTCAAAAAAGAAAAGTCAACTAAGAAGGCATGATCTGCCTTTGACAAAAGCAAACCAAACTGGTATCTGCAAATTCTCCGGTAAAATTCCCTATGTCTCCATATTAGTCTCTCCATGGCTTTGCTCCCTCTCTTTGTCAAGCAAGCTTAAGTAGCTAATGGGCAGTAATTTCGCAAGGAGGCGCCACTCCTGGGTACTTATCAGAGGTAAGGGCTCTGATTAAACAGCTGTCCTAGCTGTGGGTTTATTTCCTCATTGAGTTCGGAGGACACAGCGGCACCAGTTTCCTCCCAGGTTTCTAACATAGCTAAAGAAGGCCTTATGATTGTCTTTGTCTTTTAGCTATTTTCTCTCTTTTGCTCTATCTTGTAGTAGCTTCCTCCTTTTTGTGTAGAGTTTGTTTGGGTCCACCAGACTGGACGCTTGCCTTTTGGAGAGAGTCTTTTTTTTTGTGGGGATTGTGATTGAAGTGTTGTGTCCACAGTTTTACATGCTGTGTCTGCATACCTCTCAGCCTCTTAGCACAGGAAATGTGGACAAAGCATTACAAAATATGTGGACAAAAGGTGAAAAATAGGGAGAGACTTTAAATATCGGTGTCATAACCTTAGAAAATTGCTAGAGTAACAGGGTTTGTTTTGACATTCATTTTCTGAGGGATTTGAAGTCTGACACTCAAATGTGTATTATTATTTAATGACTTCCATCCTGATATCATCCCAGAGATTTAGCAGAACATCATAAATATTATGAGGAAGAGGCCATAAATATAAACCAAAACCCTGGACATTTTGTGGAACTCTGTACAGTCGCATGTGACACTTTGCAGCATTTTTTTTGTCTGTATACTGGTTATGTGTCTGTGTCAGAGGCCCAAGTACACTGTGATTTTGGCCACTATATGTTGGAGTACTGTATGACTGGCTATCAGGATTTGTTCATAAAACTCAGTTGCTGTACTCAAGAGTTCAGTTGACCTACTGGTATGTTGCTCTGACTGCAGTTCAAATAGATCTGCGTTCATAATTTGGCATTGATGTTTTTTGTCCTAAAGGTATATCCTTGTACTGCCCGATAAATGCATCAGCATACGAAAAGCTGTACATATTTTCACAGAATGTCTGGATTTTAAGCTCATATTTTCGGTCTGTTTCTTAGAATATTTGTTATTTTCTGGCAAATAACTGGGATAATCTGAAGTCTGATGGCACTAAATAATGACAGAGCTTTGAGTAACAAACTTCAAATCCTTCAGAACATGTATGTTAAAATAAACCATGTTACTGTCGCAACTTTCTTATATGTATAACTGCTCTATGTAAAATATGTGTCTATTGTTGAGCCTTTGTCCCCCATTTTGTCACTCTTCATCCAGATTTCTTGCACTAAGAGGTTGAGATGTATGTGCATCAATCATTTTTCAGAGCTGATTTGGTGTAGTAGTATGTTGCTATGACTATAGTTCAGAAGGTCCTGTGTTCATCACTCTTCAGCTTTGTCTTTTTCCCCTAATGTTAAATGACTGTAATGCATGACATGTTTGTAAAAGCATCAACAATTCCCACAGGTCTTTTGGCATAGGGGTATGTTGCTCTGACTATAGTGCAGAGGGTACTGCGCTCAAAACTAGGTACTGCTATCTTTTTTTTCCCTCTAATGTTGAATGACTGTAATGCATGATATGTTGGAAATAAGCATTGCAAATTCCCACAGCTCATTTGGTGTAGTGGTACATTGCTGTGGCTATAGTGCACAGGGTCCTAGGTTTGAGATATGTGATTAAAGCAGTTTTAAGCATGTTTGCATGGGTTTGTGGAATGTGCCACAATGCCAAGGGGCACTTAGCTTCCCTTATCTTGACTCAGCATCACTTATTCCCATTTAAACCTGTGCCATTTCCAAAAAAAAAAAAGAAAAGAAAAAAGGGGTGATAGTAAAGTGGTGAAATGGGGCAAGAAGGGGGAAAATATCATGAAAGGCAGCTAGAGATTTGCAGGACAGGTGTAGGAAAGGACTATAGCTCTCCATTTCATGGAGAACTTGGAATTTAGAGCCTCACACCACACAGGGAGAGGTGTGGATGACATACATTGGTTCAGTAATTCAAGAGTAAATTGACTGATGTCAGTGTATGTGGGGGCAAAATGGAAAGCTATATATGGGACGTGATTTTTTGGGGGGACAGATGCCCCCCATTTTTTTAAAAGTGAGAGTAGGATGTTGGGGAAAAGTTGTAGGTATGTTTGCGAAGGTAAGTTGGGTAGGAGAGGTTGCTTCTGCAGACAAGACAGACAAGACAGCAGACAGGGGCAGTGTATGATACATGAGGGGGGTCAACACCTTGGACAGGGAGGGTGGTTGAGAATTGGAGGCCCGTATGCCCCAGATGGAAACAGTGGGACTGAGGTCCTCACCCATGGGCAGTTACCACTGCCCCTTCACAGCTCCTAAGGTGGCTGTGCTGGTGGCTGGACAACAGGGGCAGGCTGCCCCTTGAGGTGTGCCAGTCTGCCCTCAATCTGGCTCAGGCATACATCCAAGTCCATCTGGATGACCTTGCACACCATGCCTCAGAACTGTTTGCAGGTGACTGGTTCCTTTCAGCGCCCATGCCCGGGGGGTAGGCCCCATCCACTGAGACAGTTCCACCCAAGGGTGGTGCAGGCCCAGCGGAGGCAGTTCCAGGTTGAGTCCCAGATGTGCTGGGGCCCAGTGTCATGGCCAGATGAGGCAGGACAGGCAGATCAACTGGGATCTGCCTTCACAAATATACTGTGGTGTTGAGGTTTTTCAAAATGTATTGGTTAGCCATGAACAACACATTTCAAAATTAGTTATAACAGCATGCATGGGTTTTCCAATTAATCCAGAATAATAGAATTGAAACAATTGCACAGCAAACAGAACACATGCATAAATGGAATAACAGTTAGTATTGTAACAGCATGCCAGTTACACTGACAGCAACAGGCCACCAACAATGGTATTTGAACAAGGTATGTTAGTATGCAACCAATTAAATATATGTACAATAATAGAACACAAATCCCAACATTAGGTTTTGAGAGCAATATACCCATAGTTTATTAGTAATAATTATTGCTGCAGATAAGGGGTGGGGGGTAGAGAAAAAAGTCCATTACAAACTGTATAGGCTTATATTTTTCACAACAGTACTGATCAATACTCTACAGGTTTGCCCTCACTTTACATTTACCTGTGGCCTATAGCTTCTGTAGCACACACATATTGTCAACCTGGAATGGTATAGGGCAAACTGTGACAACTCTAGGTACATGAGTAGAGGGGACTTATACATGACAGGGTTACATATATGACTAACAAGGTGTAGCCTGCACTGATGTTGTGAGAGTATGTTAATGGCATACTTGTACTGAATTTACATGTGTGCACAACATTATTGGCAACAGTGCTCACTAGCCGTGACATCATGACACTTGAGAGATATGTCTTGGGAAGAGTGCATGGTCTACATACCTATCCTGCTGTCCTTTGTAGGCATGGGGTTGGACACTAGAACAATTGTACACAGATTATTACTATACTGTTCAAACAGCTAATACAAACATTTCTTTACTTGTGAGCCCTGTGGAGAAAATATCTGTTAACATTACCTGACTGTTTTTCCAAATACTCAGGATTACTTGTGTGCAACTAGAAATACATCTTTGCACCAGTACCGGGATTCAAACTATGGTGGGTGTATGAAAAAAATAAACAACATAGCTATTTCTCATCACACTGAGCTACTTGGGAATTGTTGTCTGTTGCTTGACTGATTTCTGTCAGTTAGACAGTCTCACCTTATAGTAATGACAGTTGAACATACATGCCTGAGATTTATGCATGACAGATAGTTAGTGTACTGTGTATTAATCCTGTGAAAGTAAGTGTACACATTAACCCCTAGTAGATGTGAATATGTGTGATCTGTACAGACCATAGCCAGGTACTGGGTTGCATACCCAACCCACATATATTTGGAAATCATATATTTGCAGTCTCCACTTATTACACTCTCATACATGCCTGCATCAGCATACCCACATTCAGGACTACATAGATCTGAAATGCAAAGCTTAACACAAGGAAATGCTGCAGGGAACACACTATAATACATTACACATTACTATTCAAGGTTCAGATCTTAGTGCAGGACATATTTTATATTTCATTTATATCTTGTTTTACAGCTCCACAATCTATAGTTTTGCTTAACAGCTGGTTATCAGAACAACCTCAGTTAATACATGCTGTCAAAGCCATATTTGCTGTGAAGCCCATGTACACGTTCTATTTCTTCAACAATATACCAGATTAAACATAACAGTTTGTGGTATAAATCTGTATTTGAGTAACATGACCCAGTGCTTTATTACAGCTGAGATTCTACATTCAGTAGTACTGCATGTCTTGTAGATCAATATGGATCTGACAAACTTTATTTAATCAGTACACTCAGAACACACTATACCCAATGGTGTAAACAGTTACACTTTATTTACTGGACTGTGTATATATATATATATATATATATATATATATATATATATATATATATATATTACAAGATATATCTGTACTCACCACACTGTCTGAGCGGCCTCTCCAGTTGTCCTCCAAGGGCTTCCACATTATGAGCCCTCTCCTCTGCAGCTGTGGAGAAAAAGCACACCATTATGCATACCTATCTATCAGATATTCATACCATAATTTGATAAATCACCAGTTGCTATATACTTACAAACTTCTGGGGTATTCCTGTCCCAAGCATCTTGGATCCATTGGGCCAAGAGAGCCCCTTCCTATGTTTCAGGTTGTCATAATGAGGACGGACCTGCTCATCAGCGTGGGGAATGTGAGTGGCATTGGTGAGTTCAATTGCCAGATGGCCCCAGGCCTCAGCCTTGCATTCTGAGCCCTGGTACTGGCCCTGCAGCAGTCTGATGTCATAGGTCTTTCCAAAGAGCCTAACCATGACCCTAGACTCCAAAATGCCCCAGCCATGCACCCAAAAGTGCCATAGCTCCTACAGGGATCAAACTCTAATGGGTTTTGCTTGTATTCCCACCTGCATGGTTTAAATAAGGCCATATTCCCACCCTTTGCCATCATTGGACCATTTTTGAAAATGCTGAGCAAAGCTCAGCAGTGCAGAAATCCGCTAAGCTGAGATGAGCAGTGCTTGAAATGGCAAATGCGGAGCAGTGCTTACTAGTGTGCAAATCCGCTTAGCTGAGCTTAATGCTGCTTAGAATTTAACTTTTAAGCATTGCTCAAACTGGCTAAGCAGAGCTAAGCACTGCTAAGCATTTCTCAGTTTTCATTTTAAAAAAATATTTAAGAATTGCATATTAATTAATCATTACTGACATATTAAGTGTATATAATTTACTTTACATGATATCCCCCTATGTGCTTTCATTACATTACCTTGGGGAGTGACTATCCTGTATGGGACACTTGGGTTTACATGGGGGATTTCACATCATATATCCACTGACACTGGAATTTTGGACCAGCTGCACTACCCTGGTTAACAAATATCAATTACTACATCATTAAATAAAAAAATAATAATTTCAAAATGCTATCCCATGTAAAAGCTGAATGGTTTGTCTTGGTATTTGAACTGTGAACTACTGCACACACAGCTAGAACTCTAACCACTAAGCTAAGTTGCCATTGAATATTTCAGCTATAAATTTATATATAGCTCTTACAACACATTTAAGCACTGCTAAGCAAATTGAAGTGGTGTGCAAACTCACTCAGCAATGCTTAAACTTCTCATTTAAAGGAAATAAATGATTTATACAACCATTTTAAATAGATATATCTCAATATATAAAATGTGAGCATGTGAGTTGCAGGCCACATACTCTTCATGGCAATCTGTGGTAATGCAAAACCTGTCATTCTATCAACTTTCTAAGTTTGTATGAGCAATAATTAACAAATGTCCTTATTTCTGGGCTTTTACCCTACTTTTAGTACTGGCAGCTGAAAATTATGACTGACTTTGGAATTTCCCTCTGCATACCCTTCTGAAAACCCATGCTAATGCAAAACCTGTTATTCTATCAACTTTCTAAGTTTATAAGAGCAATATTTAAAAAGTTCCTCTATTTTGGCCCTTTGTCCTGCTCTTATTTCCTAGCTTTGTCCAGATTTCTTGCTCTAAGAGGTTGAGAGGTGTCTGTCCGAGGACACACCTTTTACTGTAAAGTGCCATGTGGCATTTTCACAATGCAAGGGGTGTGTTACAGTTCCTGTCACACACTCCTTGCATTGCATTGCATTCTAAATCCTCTTTCAGTGTCCGCAGACACTGAAAGGCTTTTAAAAAGTGCCGTATGGCACTTTGACAATGCATGGGGTATGTTACAGTTCCTGTCACACACTCTCTGTGTTGCTTTTCATAAAAAATTATCATTCAGTGTCCTGCGGACACTCAAAGCATTTACAAAGTGCCATACAGCACTTTGACAGTGCAGCGGGGGGCATGTTACAGATATGCGAGCACTACTGCAACACGCCCCCTGCACTGATACAGTATCCATGTCCGCAGGTCCATCTCAGTAGTGCGTCTTCATTAATATGTAAAGCACGCTGCCGAGAGGGAGATGTGGACATGGACACCATTTACTCCATGTAGGAATAATGCTATTCCTACATGGAGTTTACTGAATCCTGGCCAATTAATTTCTCATAAGCCTCCTGCCTGATTAGTTTACTTGTACAATGTGTTATTATTGAAAGTATTTCCTGCACAAGTTTCATTATGAGTTCTCAGATTTAAGTTACTATTTATTTGATTTGGTCTAGAAACTAATTTTAATGTATTTGTTATCCAGTTAAGCTTTTTCATAGTCATAGAATGTGAATCCAACTTAACATTATCTAATACTTTTTCAGTTTTGTGGATAAAAATTTAATTTTCTTGATGATTCTTGGATAAATCTTTAACAAACTCATGGCAAACATTGGCACCTTCTTTAACGGTTGATTTAATTATACAAGGCTTCTGGTGATGAATTTTCAGAATCTTGCCCCACTGTTTAATTTTTGTGTTGCTCTACATTTTAACTTTTCCAAACAAATGCACTTTCAATATGCCCATAATACAAAATTGTTTACCTATTCATTGCTATTAAATCCTATATAGCAATGACCATTCCTTAAAATCATTAAATTAAGTAAAATATCCTAGAATCCAAGAAAACGGTGTACAGTTTCTTAAATTTGTGATAATATCAAAATGTGATGGTCCAGCAAAGGGCAAATAGTGATGGTTAACTGTTCCTCTGTTTTCTTTTACATCATTACAAATGTATACTCTGTCAGTCCAACTGTTCCTCTGTTTTCTTTTACATCATTACAAATGTATACTCTATCAGTCCAGTTTGCATTATAATGGCTGAAGAATGATGATCATTCTAACTAAAATTAAAATCGATAAAATTTCCAATATTTAGGTTCACCAGACAAGTTTTCAAGGTATTATATGAATTGAAATCTCTTTTAGCACTTTCCTTAATCATGACACTATTAAAATTGGCCCCCATTATTAAACTGCCTTCGTGTCTGCTGAGTAGAATCCCCAAATATTCATTTGTTAATGTATCTCCAAGTACTAGAAACCAATATAAATTTCCTAAAGTAAAATTTTATTTTGATAATCTTTGTTGTGTCTTTCGGCTTTTCCCGGTTAGGGGTTGCCACAGTGGAACTACGGTCTGCTAATGATTGGCAGTAGATTTTTACGTGCGGAGTTGCCAGCCCTGATGCACAACCTTCAACAAAGGTATGCCCATTCACGCATGTCTCCACACAGAAGACTTTCTAGCTGAGAATCTAACAGGACAACATCTTACTATGAGGTGACAACGTTACCGCAGTACCACCACCGCAGTCTTTATTTTGTTAATCTATAGAAGCTAATTTATAAATAATCCTTCTGATTCAGAAAATACGTATAACTGCTGTGCCTCTTCATTTCTTTCTAAAAGAATCATTTCCTGGAATGTTTATTTTTTAGATATTTAAAATGTTTCCTGTAAGAATACTATAACTGTTTTGTTTAAACTTTGATATTTGAATAAGGATCTTTTTGGTGCATGTATTAATCCCACTAATATTAATTGATAAAACCTTCAAAGTGTTCATTTTCTTTGAGTAAAGAATATATGTACAATCCATTAGCAGGGAATCTTTTTTTTTTAAATAAGAATTGTACCTTCTTTCAATTATAATTAAATTATATAATTAAATTAAAAGCCTTTATTAGTCTGCACACAAAATATATACACCATATAAAATAGTCAACATATTCATATCTCCTGAAAGTATTTAACAACCCTCTTCCTTCCATGTATAGCTAAGTTCCTTTTGTGGTTATGTAGACCAAAACATATTAACCTCCTTCTGTCATGTAATTTCCTATATAAAGTTTCCTGTTGATATGTTTATACATACACACACACACACATATATGTATATGTATATATATATATATATATATATATATATATATATATATATATATATATATATATATATATATATATATATACAGATATAGATATAAAGAACATCCATCATTAAATTAACATAACTATTTGCATGTCCAGATATTGTAATATACATATATATATATATATATATATATATATATATATATATATATATACGGGTCTACTTTAAATAACCGAACCGACACTTCACCGACACACAAAACACCGTCCCCAAATAAATGAAAACACACAACACCGCCAACTCACAAAACCGAACACCATTACACCGACACAAAAAACGTAAACTACACATTACACACAATGACATATCCACTAACCTTAACCCAAACCCTAACCCTAAGGTCCGACACTCTACCCT
This sequence comes from Protopterus annectens, assembly GCF_019279795.1. Lineage (NCBI taxonomy): Eukaryota > Metazoa > Chordata > Ceratodontiformes > Protopteridae > Protopterus > Protopterus annectens. Next base: position 317,352,739 of record NC_056734.1, read on the forward strand.
AACCCACTTATCCCTTCCTAAACCTAAAGACTGTCACTATCGCACACTTAACCTACCTGCACCCTAACCCTAACTCACTTAACCCACCCTAAAACATAAAGCCCGTCACTATCGCACACTCACCCTACCCGCATTCTAAACCTAACTCACTTAACCCGTCCCTAAACTACAGTCTGTCACTATCACACACTTACCTTACCCGAACCCTAACACCGACACTACCGCACACTCACCTTTCCCACACCCTAACCCAAAATCCCTAACTCCGACACTACCGCACACTCACCTTTCCCACACCCTAACCCAAAATCCCTCAATATCGCACACTTACCTGACCGCTCCTAAATCTGTCACTATCGCTGTCTTGTCGGTCTTTCGGATGTCGGCAAATCACCTTTTCGATCAACTTGCTTTTCGGTCCTTTCTCGGTCTTCTGTGTCGATGAAGTGTCGGTTCAGTTATTTAAAGTAGACCCATATATACATATATATATATATATATATATATATATATATATATATATATATATATATATATATATATATATATATATATATATATATATATATATATATATATATATTTATATATATATACACATATACATATATATATATATATATATATATATATATATATATATATATATATATATATGTGTGTGTGTGTGAGTGTGTGTGTGTGTTATAAGAACAAATACTGGTTGGCTAACAAAATGGCCAACATAAAGAAAATCCGCCAAAGACTTGTAAGACCAAAGACCACTGACTGGTCTGTGGTCTTTGGTCTTACAAGTCTTTCGTGGATTTTCTCTTTTTTCTGTGCTTCTACCTGATCAGTTGGGTCTATTTTGGCAAAATGGCCACCATTTATTTCAGGTTCTCTGACAGACATATCTTGGAAGTGGGTGATGTGATAGCAAAATGGAGTACAGACATACTATATATCCAAGAGAGACAAGATGGAAGGGTAGTTCAGCATAGCCATTTGGTTTGGGATCCAAGGTCTACTCCTCAGGAGGATAACAAAGTACAGATCATGTGGATATTGTAGTCAAGGGTAGGCTTCAAAAAACAGTAAGGGATGCCATCAGATTTAATGACAGATGCATATCAATCAAACACCACTGAAATATAGGGCAGTATTAATATTCTCACCCCATCCTCACAGTAGGGCTGTGATAGCAAGAAAAAGAATATGTTCAGGCCACTTCAGGACCTACTACGTAAATCCGGACAGCATGAGTTTGTGCTATTAATCAGGGACCCAAATGCACATATCAGACCAGGCACAGCAGGATATGAGGACTTTCTGGGTCTGCAGTGTTGGGCAGCAGAAATAAAGGAGACACCATTGTAGACTTCTGTCTGACAAATGGCGTGATGGTGGCAAACACATGATTCAGTAAGGGAAACATTCACCAGATAGCATAAGACAGTGGCCACAATCACACACAGGTAGACTTCCTCAAAGAAAGAAAAGGGCATGAGGGTATCATCAGTAATTGCAAAATCATCCCAGTGAAATAGCCAACCCACAGCATAAACTACTGGATGGCACAATCAGATGCAAGCAGTAATCAGAAAAAGCGGTTCACTCCCTTTTCTGTTACCAGAGCCTGTACCTATATCAATGGACCATTTGCAAGAGCAGGTCCAGGAGCAGGGTGAGAAGGGGGAGTTTCCAGCAAGCATACACATCGGGACACAGAGGAATGAAAATGTGGACCAGAAACAGGCCTTGAACGATCTTGTGATGAACTTTTCTTCACACATCATGACAACAGCACAGAGAGATTTATTAAACAAGGGAGTGCCATTTGTTCCAGCTAGTTGAGCATATATGTTGGATGTTTTGTTAGACTTAATTTTGCTAGGAATGTGACCTTGGCTGCCATGTTTCCACAAGAGATACAAAAGGTGAATGCATTTAAGAAACCTAGTACGTTTGTACCGAGACTACATACTAATGTTGAAACTTTCCTAAGTGTATGTGAACATGAGGCAAGGCAAATCTTTATAGACAAATGTACTTCTACCTTCTTTCCTTTAAGTATTGAGGAAAATAATGCATTGCAGGAGTTGAAAGACTTGACTACTATAGAAATACGGCCAGCAGACAAAGGGGGAGGAGTGGTCTTATTGGATAGAGATATTTATGTTAATGAAATGTATAATTTATTGTATGATGATGCTACCTACCTCTTGATTATTAAACAACAGGTGATAGAGATTGGATACATTAAATGCTTTCCCCAAAATTATACTGATTATACTGTGTGTGCAGTAAAGAAAATATGCAAGGCCATTCAAAATAATATGGCTTGCTTTGCAAGAACAATTAAGTGATGACCTTTTTATTAAAAAGATTTCTTGTAAATGTTCAGCTTAGATATTAATAACATATAGCTGTGGGCTTACTGTAAATGGCATCCTGTTATAGAAAAAAAAGAAGTTGATTTTCTTTGAGCTTTCAGATGCAGAAATAAAATACAGACACTTCAAGTGATTCAAAGATGACATGGGGAGACATTTTTTGAAGTCTTCAGATACAGCAAGGAAGAAAATAAGAAGGGCATAAAACAAAAATAATATTTGTCATTTCAACAGAAATTGTCCAGGCTAGAAATAACCAATGGACTTTTTCATGACACAAACAGAAACACGAAGAACAAGTCACAAGGACATTAAAAATAACATTGTTTGACATTCAAAAGATTATATAAACTAGACAGTATTTTTTACTCTTTAGTGACGTCTTTTGACTGACTGTACATCAGTCTGTAGTTATATGTGTCTAGCTGTGTTATAATAGAATTGAAATAACTCTGACAGTATTAACTGTCTGGCAAGAATTTGTACCGATACAAATAAATATTAATGGATACAGTAGTATGGTGTCTGTCTGTTCAACTGCTAATAATATTTTACAGTGGTGAGCCTAGCCCACTGGCCGTAACTTTTTTTATCCATTACCAACAGTTAAATTTCCATAAAGGTCTTGCATTTTTTTGTGAGTTCAACAGATTGACAGTTCCAGTGCATCAAGAGATCAACAGTTCGGGACTGGGGGGCGGAGCCTAATGGCTAACTGAGAGCAGCTTGATTTTGAGCTCTTCATACTCATACTAGAAAATACAGGAAAAACTAAATATATTTAAAAAAATCTTGGTAAATATTGAAGATAAAGTAATTTATAACAAAACTACCAATTTTGAAGAAAAAATTCAGAAATGTTCCTGTCAAATACTACAGAGGACTTTCCAAACTGTTTGAAGATGAGTAACTCCAAGAATTCACACTCAGACTCTATTATAAAAAAAGAGATGCAACAGATATCTGCTACTGTGCTGGACTTATCGCTAAAAATGGACAGATTTACTGAAAATCTGGAAAGTCTAAAGGATAACTGCCAAAAACAAACAGAAGTTTTTAAAGAAATCTTACAACAGCAACAAATAAAAATATCAGACATTGAGACTTCCTTAAGTGATGTTGATGGGAGGTTAAAAGAAAGTGAACTACATACTCAATTTCTGCTACAACAGAACACTTGGTTAATAAATAAAGTTGATGATATAGAGAATAGAGAAAGAAGGACAAACATAAGGATTTTTGGTCTTCCAGAGAAATCCGAAGGTGACGACATTATCTCATTCTTGAACTCTTGGTTTCCTGAAGTTCTCAGACTAAAAGAAGGCTTATCTTATGGGATAGAAAGGGCACACAGAGCTATCAGTAAGCCACTTTCTATTTCTTCTAAATCAGCTCCAAGATCCATAGTAGTTAAATTTCTTTCTTTTATGGACAAAGAGCTTATACTGAGATCTGCATGGAGGAAAAGTCTTGTTATGTATAAACAGTCACTATTAAGATTTGATAATGACTATTCAACAAGAGTTCTGGATATAGGGAAGAAAACATGGCCATTAGTAAAACTTTTGAAACAACATAAAATCAAAGCGCAGCTCTCTTATCCAGCCAAAATAAGAATCCAATATAACAACGACATGAGAACATTCAACACCATAGAGGAAGCCACATCTTTCATAAAGAATATTAACATAATTCCACTACCTGAAGAAATGGACTGGTTAAATTCATCTTCTTTAAAAAGGGCTCCAGGAAAAAATATTTGGTCGGAGGCAAGAGAAAAGAAGAAGCAAAAGACTGACAAGAAGAATTCTGATGATACTATTTCTCTCAAAGTATCAACTAAGGTATGATTATAATATATTAAAACTAAACTCTTTGATACACTAGTATAAAGCAGTTTTTTTTTTCTTTTTTCTTTTCTTATGTAATTGTTTAGTTTAATATAATACTTAAATTTTAGTACTAATTAATAACTTACTAAAGCCCTGAAGTATATATTTGTTCTCTAAATACTTGAAAGCAGTAGCCAATGAAGTCTACTAGACATTCTTTTTGTTTTGTCACTAAGCTTTTAATATAAACTGCCCTTTTAAATGGTTTTCTCTATACAACTGCTTAGTTGATAAATTAAGGCATTGCATTTTTGATGCCTGAATAAATATTATCATTTTTAGAAGTCACATTTATGTTATTTAAAAAAGTGCACATTCAAAATTCATTGATTTAATTTGATGTAGAGTATTGTGATAAAATTGTTATACAATAGAATCACTCATGAACATTTTAGATGTATTCAGCATATTAATGTATTATTTGTAAGTAAAAAAGCATCCACGAGCCTTCTGCTCAGTTATTTTTAGTTTCCTTATCTAAAAAGTTGTTCACCACTTCATACATTACAAGTGATATATTTAACTGTACATAGATGTAATTTAAGTTACTGGCCAGAAGATGGCGTGTAAATACACACTATCACATAATTTTCCTCTTCAACACTGCAGCTTCTTCTCTATACAAGTATTTGGTTACTAGAACAGTGCAAAATAACAATTTATTCAAAAGTGCACATTCAAAATTCATTGATTTAATTTGATGTAGAGTATTGTGATAAAAATGATATACAATAGAATCACTCATGAACATTTTAGATATATAAGTTCATAAGTTCATAAGTTAGTACTAAGCTAACTGCCCTTGCGAGCCATTTTAAGCCTAGCCAATTATCCCTTGTGAGACTCAAACCATGCACCTTGTGTTTGTAAGGCAAACACTTTAACCATTAGGCCACCCTCCCAACCCATAAGCCATTTTTAAGCCTAGCCAATTATCCCTTGTGAGACTCAAACCCTGCACCTTGTGTTTGTAAGGCAAACACTTTAACCATTAGGCCACCCTCCTAAACCTCAGTATATTCAGTATATTACTGTATTATTTGAAAGTAAAAAAGCATCCACGAGCCTTCTGCTCAGATATTTTTAGTTTCCTTATCTAAAAAGTTGTTCACCACTTCATACACAGCACGTGACATGTTTAACTGTACATAGATGTAATTTAAGTTACTGGCCAGAAGTTGGCATGTAAATACACACTATTGCAGAGTTTTCCTCTTTAACACTGCTGTTTTCTTCCTTATACAAGTATTTAGTTACCAGAATAGTGCGCTATCATTGCCTGAATAAATATTGTTGTTCTTGGTGAATGCTTTTATGTAGCTTAAAGGTACACATTTACAATTTGTTAATTTGAATTAATGTAAAGTATATTAATGAAAATATTATAAAATGGAACCACTCGTGAACATTTTGGGAAACATCTAGAACATTAATGTATTATCTGAGGGTGGACAGTATTCATGAGCCTTCTGCTCGGCTTTTTCAGTTTTTTTTGTCTGAAAAGTTGTTCATCGTCCACATTCATAAGCACGCGATATATCCTAGCGTGTTTAGATGCAATTTAAGTTACTGGTCACAAGATGGCATGTAAACACGCACTATCACAGAGTTCTTCCCTTAACATCGCTGTTTTGATTACAGTAAAGGAAGAGTTTGCTTCAATTATTTTCATACTACATATATTCTTTGGGATTTTATTAAAAATTTTATGGTTTATTATCAATCTTAGTTAATATCTCATGCAAATATAGCGCTAGATCTGCTTTGAAGACAGCGCTATTATAACAAGAAAGATAGTGAATCATTTAAATACTGTTGTGTCTTAATGGGTGAGTGTCTGGTAAAAGTATAATACATGCGCTCGGTGAACACATCTAACCGACACTGTGTTAGATAAGTTACTTATAGTTATTAAGTTATATAGAAATGGAAGAAGAGGGTAGGAAAAGGAAAGATGAAAAAAAAGTAAAAAAAAAAAAAAAAAAAAAAAGATCCTGAGTGTCAGCTTACTGGGAATTATACTTTTATTTATCTAAAGATTGCTTTATCATACTTGTTATTGTATAAAGGAAGTACTATACGTAAAATGTTTATTATAAATGATTAGTTATGAGACAAGAGTGCTATTGCACCATTATCAAGGTAGATTTCCTTTGCAAGTATAATTCTAATTTTGACCTTTCTCCTTTCTGTTTTATAGTTTTAACATATAAGTTGAGACCTTTTACTAGTTACCAGACGCTCACTACATTTGTGATAAGCAGAAGACAATATCTGATATGTGTGATCTTTAAATTGAACTTAATAGAGAAAATCTTATGAATAATAACTTACTAATAACAGAACTACAAAAATCACATATACGGCCTAGCCCACTGGCCGTAACTTTTTTTTATCCATTACCAACAGTTAAATTTCCATAAAGGTCTTGCATTTTTTTGTGAGTTCAACAGATTGACAGTTCCAGTGCATCAAGAGATCAACAGTTCGGGACTGGGGGGCGGAGCCTAATGGCTAACTGAGAGCAGCTTGATTTTGAGCTCTTCATACTCATACTAGAAAATACAGGAAAAACTAAATATATTTAAAAAAATCTTGGTAAATATTGAAGATAAAGTAATTTATAACAAAACTACCAATTTTGAAGAAAAAATTCAGAAATGTTCCTGTCAAATACTACAGAGGACTTTCCAAACTGTTTGAAGATGAGTAACTCCAAGAATTCACACTCAGACTCTATTATAAAAAAAGAGATGCAACAGATATCTGCTACTGTGCTGGACTTATCGCTAAAAATGGACAGATTTACTGAAAATCTGGAAAGTCTAAAGGATAACTGCCAAAAACAAACAGAAGTTTTTAAAGAAATCTTACAACAGCAACAAATAAAAATATCAGACATTGAGACTTCCTTAAGTGATGTTGATGGGAGGTTAAAAGAAAGTGAACTACATACTCAATTTCTGCTACAACAGAACACTTGGTTAATAAATAAAGTTGATGATATAGAGAATAGAGAAAGAAGGACAAACATAAGGATTTTTGGTCTTCCAGAGAAATCCGAAGGTGACGACATTATCTCATTCTTGAACTCTTGGTTTCCTGAAGTTCTCAGACTAAAAGAAGGCTTATCTTATGCGAAAGAAAGGGCACACAGAGCTATCGGTAAGCCACTTTCTATTTCTTCTAAATCAGCTCCAAGATCCATAGTAGTTAAATTTCTTTCTTTTATGGACAAAGAGCTTATACTGAGATCTGCATGGAGGAAAAGTCCTGTTATGTATAAACAGTCACTATTAAGATTTGATAATGACTATTCAACAAGAGTTCTGGATATATGGAAGAAAACATGGCCATTAGTAAAACTTTTGAAACAACATAAAATCAAAGCGCAGCTCTCTTATCCAGCCAAAATAAGAATCCAATATAACAACGACATGAGAACATTCAACACCATAGAGGAAGCCACATCTTTCATAAAGAATAATAACATAATTCCACTACCTGAAGAAATGGACTGGTTAAATTCATCTTCTTTAAAAAGGGCTCCAGGAAAAAATATTTGGTCGGAGGCAGGAGAAAAGAAGAAGCAAAAGACTGACAAGAAGAATTCTGATGATACTATTTCTCTCAAAGTATCAACTAAGGTATGATTATAATATATTAAAACTAAACTCTTTGATACACTAGTATAAAGCAGTTTTTTTTCTTTTTTCTTTTCTTATTTAATTGTTTAGTTTAATATAATACTTAAATTTTAGTACTAATTAATAACTTACTAAAGCCCTGAAGTATATATTTGTTCTCTAAATACTTGAAAGCAGTAGCCAATGAAGTCTACTAGACATTCTTTTTGTTTTGTCACTAAGCTTTTAATATAAACTGCCCTTTTAAATGGTTTTCTATACAACTGCTTAGTTGATAAATTAAGGCATTGCATTTTTGATGCCTGAATAAATATTATCATTTTTAGAAGTCACATTTATGTTATTTAAAAGTGCACATTCAAAATTCATTGATTTAATTTGATGTAGAGTATTGTGATAAAATTGTTATACAATAGAATCACTCATGAACATTTTAGATGTATTCAGCATATTAATGTATTATTTGTAAGTAAAAAAGCATCCACGAGCCTTCTGCTCAGTTATTTTTAGTTTCCTTATCTAAAAAGTTGTTCACCACTTCATACATTACAAGTGATATATTTAACTGTACATAGATGCAATTTAAGTTACTGGCCAGAAGATGGCGTGTAAATACACACTATCACATAATTTTCCTCTTCAACACTGCAGCTTCTTCTCTATACAAGTATTTGGTTACTAGAACAGTGCAAAATAACAATTTATTCAAAAGTCCACATTCAAAATTCATTGATTTAATTTGATGTAGAGTATTGTGATAAAAATGATATACAATAGAATCACTCATGAACATTTTAGATATATTCAGTATATTACTGTATTATTTGAAAGTAAAAAAGCATCCACGAGCCTTCTGCTCAGTTATTTTTAGTTTCCTTATCTAAAAAGTTGTTCACCACTTCATACACGGCACATGACATGTTTAACTGTACATAGATGTAATTTAAGTTACTGGCCAGAAGTTGGCATGTAAATACACACTATTGCAGAGTTTTCCTCTTTAACACTGCTGTTTTCTTCCTTATACAAGTATTTAGTTACCAGAATAGTGCGCTATCATTGCCTGAATAAATATTGTTGTTCTTGGTGAATGCTTTTATGTAGCTTAAAGGTACACATTTACAATTTGTTAATTTGAATTAATGTAAAGTATATTAATGAAAATATTATAAAATGGAACCACTCGTGAACATTTTGGGAAACATCTAGAACATTAATGTATTATCTGAGGGTGGACAGTATTCATGAGCCTTCTGCTCAGCTTTTTCAGTTTTTTTTGTCTGAAAAGTTGTTCATCGTCCACATTCATAAGCACGCGATATATCCTAGCGTGTTTAGATGCAATTTAAGTTACTGGTCACAAGATGGCATGTAAACACGCACTATCGCAGAGTTCTTCCCTTAACATCGCTGTTTTGATTACAGTAAAGGAAGAGTTTGCTTCAATTATTTTCATACTACATATATTCTTTGGGATTTTATTAAAAATTTTATGGTTTATTATCAATCTTAGTTAATATCTCATGCAAATATAGCGCTAGATCTGCTTTGAAGACAGCGCTATTATAACAAGAAAGATAGTGAATCATTTAAATACTGTTGTGTCTTAATGGGTGAGTGTCTGGTAAAAGTATAATACATGCGCTCGGTGAACACATCTAACTGACACTGTGTTAGATAAGTTACTTATAGTTATTAAGTTATATAGAAATGGAAGAAGAGGGAAGGAAAAGGAAAGGTGAAGAAAAAGTAAAAAAAAAAAAAAAAAAAGATCCTGAGTGTCAGCTTACTGGGAATTATACTTTTATTTATCTAAAGATTGCTTTATCATACTTGTTATTGTATAAAGGAAGTACTATACGTAAAATGTTTATTATAAATGATTAGTTATGAGACAAGAGTGCTATTGCACCATTATCAAGGTAGATTTCCTTTGCAAGTATAATTCTAATTTTGACCTTTCTCCTTTCTGTTTTATAGTTTTAACATATAAGTTGAGACCTTTTACTAGTTACCAGACGCTCACTACATTTGTGATAAGCAGAAGACAATATCTGATATGTGTGATCTTTAAATTGAACTTAATAGAGAAAATCTTATGAATAATAACTTACTAATAACAGAACTACAAAAATCACATATAAGTAATTTAGGAGTGAAATCTTTTGCACATGTTATTAATTTTAGATTGCGGAATTATCAGAGTTATAAAACTGACATTAACTGAAGAATGAGAAAATGCTTTAATGTAAAGCACTATAAATATTGCTTTAATTCTAACTGTTATTATATTAAATCTTATAAATGAATATTATTATCTGTAAGGACTTTAATTGGTTTCGATAAGTGGTTAGCTATATGTCAATTAACTTCACTATGCTGATGTAATAACTTATATAGATCTAAAAATATGTAAAAAAAATCTCTTTTATTTTAAACAGTATCGATCTATCATACTCACTCTACTTCTTTTTATTATTAATAACAATGTTAAATATTACTAATGAACATTAATGATCTGACATTTGCTAATATATTATCTACAATTGGTAATTTGTAAAAATTTCATAATATTAATGAAAAATGAACATCTAATATATTGTTAAAGCAATTAACAAATGTCTTATTTAAAATTGTTTACAAATTGAAATAATATCTCATTTTAGAATCTAATTAGTAATGAACAAAACTTCACAGACTAGGCATATGTGTTATTTGCATAATAAGTGTATCTTTTTCTCTGGTTTTAGTTTTCATCTTTTTTTGATGAGCTCAATTTAAAGCAACATTTCCTCATTAATGCAACTATTATTATTGAGGGTAAATCTGTTTTAACTTTTAAGTCCAAACAGATTTGAGGTGCTAGACACTTCATGTTTGGGATTTAGAATGGTAAAATCATTAATTGTTTATTCAAAATATGTTAGCGCAATGTTTTTCAGCTTTTTCATTTTTCAGTGGTCCAATTTGAAACTTTTTTTAAGCATAAATAGAAATAAATATATTCATTTCAAAATAACTTTTAAAATAAAGGATAAATCTAATACTCTAAACACAATAACTTCCAAGGTAAAACAAAATTTCAAGAACAAACAATCCAAAAGTACAAATAAATACTTAAAAAAATGACAGACACAACTTTATTATCTATAAATATTAATGGTTTAAATAATTCTATAAAAAGGTCGAATTTTCTAACATATTTGAAATTACAAAAAACTAAAATCATATTTATACAAGAATCTCATTTTAAAAGAGATGATAATTTCACATGGAAACCTAGTGACTATCTAATTCTTTCTCACTCCCGTTACAAAAAAAAAAAACAAGAGGAGTTATAATTTTATGGAAAAAAAGTGTAGTTATTCCTCAGATCATTTACAAACACGAAGATAAAGAAGGGTTAATATCAATTGTAATAATAAAATATCAAAATAGAATTTGGACTTTAATAAATATCTACTGGATTCCTGGAATAGGATTGTCTATGGTTAAAAAACACATAGAATTAATTAACAAAGTAAATAAAGGTATGATAATAATGGGGGGAGGTTTCAATTGTATTCTAGATAACTCTGAAACAGCTAATAAAAGAAAGTTACAACTCACACCCGTAAGTAAATATTTCAAAAGATGGTTAGAAAGCTTAAATCTAATAGATACATTTAATTTTAAAGATTCTAACTCATTAAGTTACACACATAGCGATTATCGCTTTAATGCTAAAACAAGAATAGATAAAATATTGGTCTCCTCTGATTTAAACAGTAGGATAACAACATTTTCTATTATTCCATGTCCCCTCTCAGACCATAATGCCTTAATTCTTAAAGTACAAATTGATTTCAAAAGATTAAACACTATAACTAGAATACCAGCTTACATCCTTAAATTAAAAGAGTTTAAACCTTGGCTAGATTCAGAAATCAAATATTTCTTAGAAACAAATCCTATTAACGATACAAATAATATAATAACTTGGGACACACTTAAGGCTTTTTTGTATGGCAAGATTATAGGATGGTTTAAAAATAAAACAAAGGAATGGGAATCTGAATTACACAACATACAAAAACGAATAACAGAAATAAATACAAGTTCTTATGATGTAATAGATTCTCAGGAAAAAAAAAAGAAATTATAGATCTAAATAAAAAATACAATGAATTCCTCACTCATAAAACAAATCTAGCTTTGGAAAAACTAAAATTTGCTTCAATTTCAACTTCTCCAAAACACTTACATAATCTAGCAATGAGAATTAAAAAGCAGAACTTAGAAAATAACATCATAAATATAATACATGAAGGAAAAGGGAAAAAAAAAGGTATCTGATGTGAACGATATTCTTGAAGCTTTTAAGTTCTATTATGCTAAGCATTATGGAAATAATGATAATAATATTTCATTTTCAGATCAGAAATTTAATAGTTCCTTAATAAAAAAACTACCTGACCAATTAAAAGTAGAAATGGACAAGCATATCTCCATAAAAGAAATAAAAGACATAATTAAAGTAAATAAAAACAACAAATCACCAGGAATGGATGGAATAATAATGGAACTGTATAAAATTCTTCCAAATTCAGCAATTTCTCTACTTCATAACATGCTAAATGATATTCAAACTCAAATGATTACTCCGCCATCCTGGAAATATTCACTAGTTACCCCTATAAAAAAAGATAAAAGCGATCCATCCCAATGTAGCTCATATAGACCTATCTTTCTGCTTAATAATGATTATAAAATCTTTATGTCTATCTTAGTAAATAGAATTAAGAAATCCCTGACTAAAGTCATAAATGAAGACCAAACAGGCTTTATATTTGGAAAACACACATATGACAATATTCAGAGAATTTTAACCATTATAGAAGCTTTGAACAGAGACAATTCAGAAGCTCTTATCATCACATTAGATATAGAGAAAGCATTTGATTCGGTAAACTGGAAGTATCTATTTAAAATTTTGGAACTTTTTGAATTCCCATTAAACTTTATAAATTTAATAAAGAATATATATATAAAGATAACCTGGCTTATGTAAAATTAGGTCCATTTACCTCGGAAGCTTTCAAAATAACTAAAGGCTCTAAGCAAGGCTGCCCTATGTCTCCCATACTGTTTGCCCTGGCGATAGAATTATTTGCGTCTGCAATACGAAGTGATCTAAAAATAGAAGGAATTAACTTTTACAATAAATTTAATTCTAAAATCATGTTATTTGCTGACGATATATTGCTGACTTTAAGACCGAACGAAGAGTCCATGCAAGAATTAGAGAAACAAGTAGAAGATTTTTTTTCCATTTCAGGTCTTTGTTTCAATAAATCCAAGTCAAAACATATACTTCTAAATAAAATAGATGACTTGCATTTGAATAAATATCAAATAATTGGAGAAAAGGTTTCTTCACTAGAATATCTAGGAATTCTTATATCGAGAACATAGATACTACCATGACCTTAAATTATAATAAAATCCAAAATTTAATTAAAAAACAAGTTAATAGCTGGAATAAATTAATATTAAACATGGAAGATAGGTTACAGTTAATAAAAATGATATTACTACCACAGATAAATTATATAGCATTAGCAATCCCTATTTTACCAGATAAAAAAGTTATAAAGACAATACAGAAACTTTTAATGGATTTTCTTTGGTATCCAAAAAAGAATAGAATTGCTTTCTCACATCATATTAGACCCTGGGACTTGGGAGGAATCAAATTTCCAGACATAGAAACATATATTAAAGCTTCCATCATTAAACTTATACTAAATTGGGTAAATCCAAATTATTCATCCGCATGGAAAATTTTACATCTAACTTTCTTCTCAAATGAAAACAAAATATTAAAAAATATGGATTTGGAGAATTATAATAACATATTTTGGCATGTACTATGTCATAGCTTACAAAATAAAACAACAAAGCCCACTAATTTATCATATCTGAATAATATTTATAATCTATTTAGAAAATTTATAATTACAAATCCAGACATAAAATTATGGTTCGAACTCTTAAAACCATTTAAAACATCAAAGAAGTTTAAAGAAAAAATCCAAGAAAAAAACTCATTAATTGGGAATCCAAAAACTTTATTTACTGGTTTCAATGCTTAAATAATTACAGTACTTTAACCACCCAACAAGTAATAAATGAGTTTAGTATATTTGAAATAGACAGAACAGAACTACAAAAAATACTACAATATGCAAGTGATTTATGTAGAATTATTAATGATTCAAACTTTAATACTATACCTAAGTTCATAAAATATATGCAAGAATTGATTTATGGAAATCATAATAAGCTAATTTCTATATCTAAATTATACAAAATTTTAATAGTGTATAAAACCAAAATAGGTCAAAATGTTGTGAACATTTTAGCAAAGGGCTTGACAATAAATCTATCATCTGAAGGTATGAATGACCTTTTGTTGTCAGTTAAGCTAACATCAAACTTCCAGATATGGAAAATCTTCACATGGAAATTTTTACATAGAGCCTTTTATACACCACATAAAATAGCCAAATTTGACCCTGCCCAAAAGCCCACATGCTGGAGATGTACTGTAAATTGCGAGGCAGATTGGATACATATATTTTATGATTGCATTAAAAAATTCTGGGAAGATATTAATAAATTTCTTCAAGCTATTTATAATGATAAATTTGTTCTAACAAAATCTTTAATTTTTTTGAATGTCGACGACTCAGTAACTATGAGTAAAAGTGATCAATATCTTTTATGGTCTATTCTGGCTGTAGCCAGAAAATGTATAACAAGAAAATGGAAATCCACTGTCCCTCCAAGTTATGAAGACTTCATATCTCTATTAAAGGAATCTGCACAAAAAGAAATAAAAGTCAAAGAAGAAAGAATTTTTCCCAGACGTTGGACAGACAATCCTTGGAATAAAATCTTAATACTTATAGACACATTACAAAAGGATAGAATTTCTTCTACATTAAATTGAAATGTTATAAACTATGATGGACTTATGTGAATATATACCAGTAAAGGTTATACTAGTTCTATGTGATTATTCCTCTTTATAACCTTATTGGTTAATCCTTTTCATTAGACCACCTGTAAATATTGTACATATTGTTATAGTTATTAACTATTTTCTTTTATTTTGAATTGTAACTTAAATTTACCGTATCATAATTTGTCTACAAATAAAAAAAATAAAAATTATTTAGTAAAAAAAAAGAGATCAACAGTTCCAGTACTTCATTGGTGGATTCAGAGTGACACTGTAGAAGCTGTCCTGCGATGTTCTACCATCAATTCGTCTGTTGAAGAACACTGTGTCTTCTATGTGACTTCAGCCTGATCACCTGTTTGTCATCTAAGCAAAATACAGTAACTTCTTCACAGTTATAACATGGATGCCAGTAAAGACAGTTAACTTTACAATGCCCACATATTGTATATATAAATTTACATGGTTTAAACCTTCTGTGTCAGACATGAAATGTAAATCTGAAATGTTTAATGTCCAGAATTTAGATAACAGTTCTGTTTGTAAATGTATAAATGCCAATAATCCATACCTAACGAAATGTACAGCAATTCATAAAGACTGTTTTTTATGTAAAAGTAACTTTCCAAATTTATGTCTATCTTGTCACAAGAGTCTAGTATGTAAGCCATACCATAAGATATATCCTATTCTAATAAACAATCTAGTTGATTATAATGTTTAGTTCTTCACATATACAACAGTTAAATGTGCCTTCTGCAGTCACCTAAATCTCATACAGTGCAAGTGTATGCAATTATTGTCAGTAATGTAATACACTACATAAAAATGTTATTTATAGTAAATATTGCAAATGTACAAAAAAAGAAAGTTCTAACATAGTAGAGTGTGCTATTAATATTAACCTTTTAAAGAAAAGGTTTTCACAGCTTTTCAAAATTTCCCTAGGGACAGTAGTAAGGGACAATAATGACATTTAGAGGAACAGACTCAGCATAGCATTCAGACTTTACATAATGACATTTCTGGTTTAAAGTAACAATCAGATAGAGCCCAACAACATTTACTAAGGGCACAAACTACAGAGGTTAATCTGACAAGACAGTTACAAAAAGCCCAGCAAGGTTTACAAGGGGTACAAAATACATCAGCTGACATTAGGCAGGGTTCAGCAGAAATGACAGTTGACAGTTATTTCTCCTGCTGATATATATCAATAGTCTTGTTTATTGCAGACTCTGCCTCAGTGGGAAGACAATAAATGAATTTTGTTTCAATATGTTGGCATTTAAACAATGGTTGACATACACTGTATGGTCTATTTGAAATGATGCTTTATTTATTTATTTTTTTTGCATTTACACTTGCCAGTTTGAGTCAGAAGGGGATTCATTGACAGTGTTGGCAACCCCCTAAAAAATGTTCCAGTACTATGGGAGTTATGTACATTGATTCTCAAAATGATTTACAGGGAAAGTTTAGTATTGTTAAAATCAAAGCACATAAAAATATAATACAGAAGAGGCTACATTAAATGCTTTGGCAGATGTCAAAGCAAAGCAAGCAGCTAAAACAGGTGAGTGTCTAGACTCACATCTGTGTTTTAAACAGACAGACATGGTAATGCCAGTTTCCACCATTTAAAAATTAAAAACAACTATCTGAAAATGATCAGACAAACAGTCTAAATAGCATGACAGAAAAAAACAAAGTAATGTTTTGGTCAGGCAAGATGGTACGTTGAAGCAAGTCAAACAGTTAATGACGTTCTGCAAAATGCAGATACAGCTTTCAAATCAGTTTCTGCCAGACCGATAGATACAGACTCAGAGATTACACATCTCAAACTCCACTTGGAGTAAGACAAGGCCAGAGTGCTAGGCAGTTTAAAAGAAGTATGCAGTATTGCAGATGCACATAGGAAATGTACAAAAACAGCTTGTAGACTACAAAAAGCAGTTTAATGCTTTAAAGTCTAAAGCTAAAAATTAAACCTAAATATGTCACAGTTGTTAGAGGTACAACAATGGAAACAGGAGACAGCCACAGACAGTTAATACACTGTTTAAAAACAGGTAAAACATAAATAGAAAAGAGTATATATGCAAATAACCTGCAAACATCAGGATACACAGAAAAAGCAGGTAAGCAATAAACAGAAGGAAGGACAAACACCTTGCCTTACTGAAAAGGGTAATTACAAACACTAACAGTATAATAAAAATGGTAAATTATGACCAGTAAAATATGGGGATAATTCTCCCTATAACCCAGGTCATGGCAGGCAATAGGCATTAAAGCAATAAATTAACAGAACACAGGTTATCAGTTGGCAGCAAAGTACAGGGATCTTTTAAAGCAATGGAAGACAATGTTAGTATACAAAACTCAATGTAAATTAATTAAACAAAAGAGACAGGAAAAGACAAAAATAAATATTACTTTACTGGTTTAGTAAGCCAGGACAGATTCAGAATAAACACAGAAATAACCAACAGACATGCAGACACAGAGTAAAGTTAATATGGATACAGTGTAAAGTTAAAGTTAATACAGATGCAGTGTAAAGTTAAAGTTAATACAGATACAGTAAATATATTTACAATAATGTAAATGGTATATGCAAAACTAAACAATGTAATTAAATGTTGGGTATGTAAGTCCACATCTACATCTGTAAATGAAGTAACATTTAAGGCAGTACCTATGACAAATCCTAAATGACAAAAGGTTATATGATAACAAGAGAGGGTCAAGCCTCCCCCACACATTAAAAGTACAGTATGTATACAAACGCAGCTTATCCATACAGCAAACAGGATCAATATTGGTAAAAAACAGTGACTGCAATGTCATATTTTCAAAAGAATATCTTACATAAAATATAACAGCAAACAGTCTTATAAACAAACTAGTACAGCAAGAACATTATTAGTCAGACTGGTGTAACTGCCATCCTGGAAATAATATACAGGAATACATACAAGTAGTAAAATACAGATTCATTAAAAAAACTTAATAAAAGCTTAGACAAATAGCATTTTTCAGCTAATAAAAATCCAAGCAAAAGCAGTACACCATGTTGGTTCATAAAAGTCAGTATAAGTTAATAACAATCAAACCGTATCAGTACAGTAACAGTCTGTTAACAGTCTGAGGAAAGTTTAAATTTGTTTCTATAATAGCAATCTATGGACAAGACAAGGCAATCTAAAAAAATGTACATACAAAAGCAAATGCTAATAAAACAGTTGTTAAGAAAAAATTGGGAGAGATACTCAAATATAATAGATCATGAGAGCAAGGACATCATGATTGGATACCTGATTTCAATATATTTTTGGACATGTAACATTTGTTTGCAAAGTCACATAACAAGTCAAATTGTTGGGTTTTTAGCCACATTCTTTACAGAGGGAAAATGTCATTACATGCAGTCCCTGTAGAGGTTACACATACAGGTTTTATGTTTAAAAAATCTTATAAAAATAAAGTTGCAAAACAATTAACCATAAAAAAACATTTACAGTTGATGAAAATAGAAAAAGGGGTACTCTGTTTTCAAAAGAAAGGGACAGTCAGGGTTCATACTTTGCACCAACTCTGTTCATGTGAAAAAGCTTGAGTATAAAATAAAAACAGCATGAGAGTTAACACATAATACTTATTTTAAGGAAGAGATAAAAAAAGAGAAATTCTGTTACATAGAGTATACTGTTCCAATAATGAGAATTACTCACACATTACCACAGGACATGGTAAAAAATCACCAGAAAAAAGAGGGAGGTTCATTTTAAAAAATAGGGAAAAGATTTTAAAACAGCTTGACATAGGAAATGTTGTTATTTCAGGAGCTGAAAATTTTCACTAGTATGGTGCCACTAAGGCAATAGGAAAAGTTACAAAGTTGATAAATGTTTTAGCAAATGCAACCTATGGAGCTATCTAAGATATAACAGAGATGTGTTATAAAACTGTCAAACAAGTAACTGTTAACAATGAAGAAAGGCTATTAAATACAGAGGATCACATTTTCCTGTAAATTGCTTTTTAAAATATTCTTTTCCCAAAACAATAATAAAATTAAATGTATGCTGCAATGCAAAAGAAATATGCTTGTTTCTAATACAAGGTTTTGCCTTGTAAAGTAATGGTTAACTTCACAAGATTTTGAAATAAATGCGTCTGTGTAACTGCAAGGCTGACAACTTTCTTAAGCAAGCATGAAAGCAGTTAAGAATAGGTATGTAATAATGGCTATGTGTCTGATACCTGTGAAAATAAAACATGCTTAGTTAGTTTAACTACTGGCTAAGTGGATTGTTTTCAAGATGGTGGGGTACTATAATTTCCACACTAATTGCTCTGATCATCATTATCTGCTTAATTACAACAGTTTTCCTGTGTGTTAAAAATTTGTGTTAAAAGTATTAATCAAGTAACAGTCGTTGGTAATGTAACATTGTATGAAGAGATAGCATTGAATGCAAGGGATCCGTATGTTGCAGCAGACCAAGGAATTCAAAGCACTGAAGATCGTATTGTGCTGTAAATTGTCTTACAATTTTCTTGGTTTTAATTAAAAAGGAGAATTGATAGAAACTGTATATACATTAAAATGCTTTCCCCAAAATTATACTGTGTGTGCAGTAAAGAAAATATGCAAGGCTATTCAGAATAATATGGCTTGCTTTGCAAGAACAGTTAAGTGATGACCTTTTTATTAAAAAGATTTCTTGTAAATGTTCAGCTTAGATATTAATAACATATAGCTGTGGGCTTACTGTAAATTGCATCCTGTTATAGAAAAAAGGAAGTTGACTTTCTGTGAGCTTTCAGATGCAGAAATAAATGAAATAAAATACAGACACTTCAAGTGATGCATAGATGATGTGGGGAGACTTTTTGTGAAGTCTTCAGATATGGCAAGGAAGAAAATAAGCAAAGAAGGACATAAAGCAAAAATAATATTTGTCATTTCAACAGAAACTGTCCAGGCTAGAAATAATCAATGGACTTTTTCATGACACAAACAGAAACCTGAAGAACAAGTCACAAGGACATTAAAAATAACATTGTTTAACATTTAAAAGAGTATATAAACTGGGCAGTATGTTTCACTCTTTAGTGATGTCTTTGGACTGAGTGTACATCAGTCTGTAGTTATATGTGTCGAGCTGTGTTATAATGGAATTGAAATAACTCTGACAGTATTAACTGTTTGGCAATAACTTGTACTGATACAAATAATTATTAATGGATACAGTAGTACTGTGTCTGTCTGGTCAGCTGCTAATAATATTTTACAACAGGTTACTGGAGTTATTGAAAAAAGTAGCTTTTTTGATTTTTGATCTTCTCATGGCAGACATGATTTCAGAGGATCTTTTTAAGTATTTTTAACGTTGAGCATCCATTAATACCCATTATATATGGGTTACCGAAAGTGCATAAAGACCCTGTTCAACCACCAATGGGCCCCATTGTATCTAGTATAGGCTGGGTGACAGAACCCCTTTCTATATTTATAGATAAGACACAGTACAGTTTTGGACAATGTGGAAACAGTCTTGAGGGACACAAAATCATTACTAGAGAGTTTGTACCAGCATATATCTGGGTTTGTTGATGTTACTAATTTCTACTTTGTGACATTAGATATGACATCATTATTCACAGTTATCCCCAATACTAGATGGAGAATGTGAGGACTTTTCTGACTGGTAAAGATGGCTTCTACTGTGATGAAATTGAACTTATCTGTTCTCTCTTGGAAATCATTTTGGAGAACAATGTATTTGTCTTTAATGACAGTTTTTTTCTACAGAAGGTTGGAGTGGCAATGGTCACAGCATGTACCAACAGCTACACCAACCTAGTAATGCCACAATGAGAGACAAGTACAGTGTTAACTGACAATTAATATTACAATCACATTTTCTATTACAAGAGGTTTATGAATGATACTCTTTTGTTATGGGATGGCCCCCTTGAATTGTTAGCAGAGTTTGTAGAGTTTTTGCATTCTGCCACTGATTTCTTGAGATTTACATATATGGTTTCAGACAAAGACATTGTCTATTAGTAAATCTGGCCTAGGGCATGTGAATGCCAATGTATTTAGAAAAGCCACCAGGTGGAATGCATTATTGCATAAAAAGAGCATGCATCCTAGGCATATACCGAGAAATATACTCAGGGGTCAATTTTTATGAACTATGAGACTCTGTAATAATGATAATGATAGCCTCCAGCAGGAAGTGTTTGAGAATTTGAGATCTGACTTCCTAGCAAGATGTTATACATGAGAACAGATAGATAGTTGTATTTCTTGAGTTTGGTGAGAAAGGAATGGTAAAGGTAGAGCATATTGCACTCAGCAGTTATCTGTAGGCTGGTACCCTCAGTTTATGGTCTGCAATGCACAGTTAGAGTTTCATTCACATTTTCAAGTGATGTGACTATTTTTGTTAAATAGTGAAGAAACACTGGGGGGATATTGACTGTTTCTGAAGAGGTGAGGGGTTGTGATGGAAGTACTACAGTTTTCTTTTAGGAATAATCCTAATTTGAAAAGACAATTATGTTATAGGAAGGGAGCCTTAGGAGGGATGTTATGGTCCCAGTGGCATTGCACCTATCCGTGTCAAAGATGTAGTACTTGTAATTATATACAATCTGGTATGGTTTTTAAGCATCCCTTTTAGGATTTTCTATTAAATGTATGTTCTATGTGGCTTGTTCTATAAAATATTTAGTTTACTTAGCATTTTGCACCCTTTGTTTTTTTTTACGTAGGGAAAACTAGCCATTCATTTAAGGAATGAATTTTGGAACATCTGAGAGATATTTGGAATGGGAGGCAAGAGAATGCATTGGCATGTCATATAGTAGTAAAAGGGAACACTCATAGGTTTAAGTTGTTGGTATTAGAAGTAGAAGAAACTAGTATTGGGGTGTGGATTTAAGAAACAAGATGGAAGCAGGAGAACAAGCTTGGATTCTATCACTTCAAACTGACAAGTTTACAAAATTGAATGAAATGATTTCATTGAAACCTACACTTAAAGCACATCCACTTCCACACTGATGTTTTTTGTATGGTTGTATGTTGTTTTGCAAAGTGAGAAGTATTCTTTTATATGTTTTAATGGGTTGAGATTGGTTCAATACTAATAATAATCACTGTGTTTCATATATATATATATATATATATATATATATATATATATATATATATATAAATGTTTTTTTTTACATTTTTGTATGTATTTGTTGCAGCCAGAAATAATGTCATGAAGTTGTTGCTATATCAATAAATTGTGTTATGGGAGGGATTGTCTGATAAAGCGATCTGTTGAATCGTGAACGTGCTAACCTCTCTTTTCTAATAAATTTAGTAATATATAGCCGTGGTGGTCATGTACTTTACTTTGTTTTGTGAAGTTCTTATTTTGTTTTAAGTGCCGTTCCTTTACCTTAGTGATCTTCTTTTACTTTTGCTAACAAGTTCAAGAACATGGAAGCGGTGGTAATGAGAAGAGACATCTGAATGTAGAGGGCTGTCGCCAACTAACACAGAGTATCTGGGATAGCATATGACAGAAGAATGTCAAAGAAGCTAAAACGTAAGGTGTACACAACTGTGGTGCAATCAGTGGAATTGTATTGTACAGGAGTCTGAGCAGGGGAGGCAGAGCAGTTGAGAGAGCTACAGCTGATGCAGATGTAGTGCCTGAGATGGGTGGTAGGATACACTCTGTGGAACACACAATGAAATCAGGATATCAGAACAGAAGCTTAAGTGGCTCCAATTGCAGAAAACGCTAAACAGAACAGATTATGGTGGTTTGGGCACATCTGTAGGAATCCAGAAGACAATCTGGAGAAGAAGACTTGGGGTAGACAGGAAGAAAACAAGAGAAAATTAAAGTGTTCAGCATCGATTGTGTGAGAAAAGACCTGTAAGATTCAAGCATGACTATCAAAGAAGATGCAAGAGCCTCATCTTGGGGAAACCGCCTTTGTGATCACGGCATTGCCCCAAGATAGGAGACTGGTATTGAGGCAGGAGAGATGGCAACAGTCGAAAGCCCTAACCATTGTAGAAATAAAATGGGAAGGTAGATAATGGCTGAAGATATATATATATATATATATATATATATATATATATATATATATATATATATATATGGTTTTACTTCACAATACCAAAATTTCAGAATGCCGACAACCATATGGCCGACACCATATGACCGACATAAGAAATCTCAACATTGTAAGTAGATCATGTAAAAGGAAAATAAAATTTCCTTACAACTGCTAGCAGGGGGACTATGCCCCACTGCACCCCTCATGAGGCCCCCACACCCCCTGTAACATTAATATACCAACTCCAAGATTGCATTACAGTGCAGGAATGGAAATCTTTCCTTTCCGCACTATAGTGAGATGCCGGTTCCGCATTGGCGGCATTCCGAATGTCGATCATATGGTGTTGGCCATATGGTTGTTGGCATTCTGGAGTGTTGGCAATGTCAGTTAGACCCATATACATATATATATATATATATATATACACACACACACACACACACACACACACACACACACACACACACACATATATATATATATATATGTGTGTGTGTGTGTGTGTGTGTATCTAGCTATTTCTAAGCCAGATTTCAAATATTTTATAACTATATTCTAAATAAATTCAGTTTCTGTTACAGATTTTAACATAAATTCTATCAACTCAGTAAAATAAAATAATTGCTAAATTGCAGTCTTAAAAATATTATTTACATTGTATATCCATGTAGCTTACATTAGTATATTATTTTTATCCCTGCCAGAATTTTCCTAAGACTGCTTCAAAATGATACTATTTACTTAATATGCACTAAAAAAAGAGTATGACAATAAGCAATAAAAGAGCAGCTAGATTGTTATATCCTTATTTATAAACAATTAAAATGGCATGTCTATGTAACATTAGTAATACATTATTTCTTACGGAAAAAAAGTTCACTGGCTTTCTAAGCATATTAAAGTGATTCTGTTACCCATTGCAAACAACAACCTATGCCAAAAACAAAACTGAATGAAAGATAGCTAATAACTAATCTACTATGAAATCCTCAGATTCTTCTTTATTATTTTACAATGTACATACCAAACATATAGGTCTAATGCAAGCCAAACAAAAATACTTAGATAGATAAACTAGAGGCTCAGATTAACTGCAATGATTAGTAGACATCATATAGCCATTGACACAACAATGCAAAATAGTTTTATGGTTATTCAAGAAATCACTACCAGTCACTTATTTACTCCACAGCCCTTTCTAGAAACCCTTGTGGTGTGAAGTAGTTAACAAGCTGTAAGGTAAGCAAAATTAACCCAGTAAAACTAACCACAAATTATGCATGCATTCATATTTTGTATGAGCAATATCAATTGCAGTTCTGTAAAACAGCTTCCATCCTGCCTCTGTAAACATTTATCTGCAAGTTATTTTCTGGTACAGTGTCGTTCTTCTTATCTTACTTTAATTTAAATGCATTACTAATTAGTTCTATAACATTAAGTCTGTGAGTAGCATAAACTAGGTATTATACTGGATGATTTAATATCACCTTTCTTTTCACCTTTTTTTGTTTGAATTCAAGTCTTTATCTCTAAGAATAATAACTAATATCTTAGCATATGGTTTGAAAATGATTGTTTCTCTTCTTATGTCATCTCTAAGAGAGGCACAGAACTCATCTATGCCAGGAGCATCAGAGTCCTCAGCTCCTCAAGCTCCATACACTAGAAAGCCAAACAAAAATACATAGATAGATAAACTAGAAACTCAAATTAAACTAAGCTTTAACCTCGTGTTTATCATTAGAATAATTAGAGAAACTTACTTAATATACGGACAACCATTGAAATCTGTCATATAAATGCAGAAGTGCTTTCCGTTTATGTTACAGTTTTTAATCGTTTTTATGGAAAATTCCACACAAAAATTTCTTGAATTTTATGTTCCTGGCCATGTTAGTTGGTCTCTGTTTGATTTACTTCATTCGTTGTTGTATTGGGGACTGGCTACTAGCAGCTGTCATTGTGATCATTTCCTTTTCATTGTCCTAATAAATGGAAAGGAGAAAAATTATAAAGATTTTCTGAATATGCAATTAAATCAAGAGACATGATCCAGTTTGAATATACAGAATGATATTATTTGGCCATTTCTAAAACATGAAAGAAAGATGTAAGTCTAGCATATTAAAGTCAATATAGTTCTTTATCTTCCTAGGTTTAAAGACATGCTGTAGGTGGATTGGACACACTAAATTGTCACTAGGTGTGAGTGCGTGCATGTGTGTGCCTTCTCTGGAAGGTTGGACATTGGGCTGGCAACTCAACACCATAAAACTCCACTGCCAATCATGAGCAGATGGTGATCCGCTGTGGCAACCCCTAACCAGGAAAAGCCAAAAGAAGAAGAAGAAGAAGATCTTCCTTGGTTTAATTTGATATACATGAATTTCAGAGAGAGAGAGAGAGAGAGTACTATAATAGTATGTTTCTTACCTGCACCTTAATGATTCTATAGTGGTTAGAAATGCTTTATAAAACCATATCACATTTTCCAAAAGTATTTAAAATTGCTGAGTATTTCATATAAAAACATGTTTAGGTATTTTCAAGAAACACTAAAACAAAATAATAAAGTTAGAAGTCACAGTTTTCTGCCTGGTCATCAGACTATCAGCATTACAGTCCCAAAGTTCTGTAGACACCAACATTTTATTACACTGCATTTAAGATACTCCTTTTTCTAGTATATAAAAAGTGTCTGGTCCTTCTGATAAGTAGATTGTTTTTTTTAACACCTTTACTGAATTATCACTTGTGACATAGATTTAATTTATGTAAAAATAATCAAACTGTATTAACAATTTAAAATTAACATACATTATGCTTCACATATATTGCTATATATCATATAACTTAAGCAATATTACACAAATTATTCAATTCCTGCCCCTTTTTTTTAAACAAGAAACATCTTTATTAAAACATCACTTACTACATAAGCAATCTTACATTTATATAAATGAAAAAAAACTACAGACACAATCTTAGTTGCATGCATTTTATATCACAAACCATACTGACAGACTCCCATTTGCAGTTTGCAGACATTATACATCACTTGTAATCTACCCAATCTTTTTCAGCCAGACATTACATAGCAAGTCCTGCCTTCTTTTAAACCTCATTCATCCCCTGTATTTTTCTTCCCTAGTAGTAGTTTGCTCCTACCTTTTTCTAAAGATCTCAGTTACAGTTGTTTTATTTCTGTTACTATGTTCACTACTTCTAAAATAGTTGGTTTTGATTTTGATTTCCATTTTCTAGTAATTGCTTTTTTGGCAGCCACCGTAATTAGACACAGCAAGGCCTTACCATGTCTAAGCAATTCCAATTCTGTATCATTGCTGAGAAAAATCATTTCTCTGTCACATCAATCTGCCCACCCAGCATCTCTTACAGTGTATCCTGCAGGGAATCCTTAAAATCCACCAACTCACCACACTCCCAAAAAATATGTTCCCAATTACCTCTTTCTTCCCTGTCACACTTCCAACACTTGCTATCTACCTCAGGAAAAATTCTCTGGAATCTACTTGGGGTATAAAAATATCTATGTAAACATTTCCAAACTCTCTCTCTCTTTCAGCTTTTCCAAACAAAAATCCTCAATCTTCTAGATTTTGTTGCATATTTGGGAGACATACGTATATCCTCCCATTGTTCTCTCTTCCCAATCCTTTCTATACTCTGATGATTGATTCTTATAGTTACCAAGCAATATTTTATATAGCCTACTAATTATTCCTTTTCTTAATGGCAGGTGTTGTTCTAGATTCTAATAAAAACTCTACCAGTGCAGGGCTTTCATTTAGGACCCCCATATTTCTTTCCGTTTGCCTATATTCTGATATCAGTCCTTGATAGGGAAGGCAATCTCTAATTTGCAATAAAATAAATTGTTGGTATCTTCCCATTCTATCGTCTTTCCTGGTCAAGGTATTTGCTCCCAATACCTTGGTTCCTTTGACAGTTTTCTCCAATAAATTCCAGCCTCCTCTTGCTGATTGCCTATATCCCTAATTGCAATCATCCTTATCAGCAGAATCTCCTTTCTCCATTTGCATGTTGGCTTAGTTCTTAGAACACTTTCTGCTACTTTATGAATAATATTCTGTATGATTGTTGTTGTTTTCCTTAAAGGCCTACATCCAAAATCTCAGTCTCTCCTTGTTTTGTTATCCTTGTAGGAAAAAGATGAGGCTTCATACCAGTCTTTTTCAAGGCTGCAGTACTGCTCTGTGAAACTAGATTCTCCAAGCTTCAACTCTCCGAGGCTCGATTCCCCAATAACACTGATATTTCCATTACATAGAATTATTAGGGAATCATGCATGCAGTAAATGTCATTTCTGGGTGTTTGCCCCCCCCCCTGTGTTGTGAGGCAGTGGAGCTGATTATGTTATGTATGGGGTACAGGGGGCTTGCACCCCCCCTGTAAAACACACAACAAATGTGTATAAGAAATAATGCTTTGGCAATTTGCCCTTCAGGCAGAAGAGGCTTGAGGCATTCTAATTCATCTACTCACAGTGCAAGCCTTTTCAACTCTTTAATAAAGAGAAAACAGAGGTACATTAGAACAAGACCATTCATCCATCTAGCTACTAAACTGAATAAAATACTTGAAACTTCAACAATGCATCTATATTCCTCCCAGAGGGAGGGTATCAGAGACAGATTCTCATAGATCTGCTATCTAAAGTGAGTTTCTCTAGACCAATCCATTGTACTCTGACTCTTTAATAAAGGGAAGACAAGCTTTTCTTTTCTCCACTGCTTTAGTTGATTAGTTGCTACCATATCTGATTCTCTTACTTCCAGTCTTGGGGTAAGGGCATTAGACCACGTTGCTTTCAAAATCAAACATTTAATTGTGAGAGATTAATTAGACAATAATAGATCTCAGAGAAGTACTTTTCTCTTTAAATGTTTGATTAAAGCTGTTTGTGCTATTTCTATGCAATAAGATACCTTTTCAGATAGGTTTAGACTTTTTAAGCAACCAAAAAGAAAGGACATTTCTCAACATTTTCCATTATTTATTCTCTAGCACACTCTATATTCTTAAGTTAGTCCTCTACTCTCTGTTTTCCAAGAAACTAACATTTTCTATAACCCAATTAATTTGATTAAAGTGGAAATTATTTTCATCATTTGATCTTCCATCCTTGTCATTTAAGACTGTTCACATGCTACATATTGTACACCTTGCTTTTTATCATGCTCTTGAGGAGGTCTGTTTGTCTATTACAGTCTTCTCTGACTGAGTCCAGTTTATTATCTAATGTATCCATTTAATTAGAAGTCAAAGTTCTTGCTGGAGAGATGGATCCATCTCCCAGAGACTGCCATTTCTCTGGAATACATTTCCAATTAATAACTGCAGGCAAATCTAAAGAACCTTCTCACTTAAGGTCCACTGCTAATAAACCAAAAAAAAAAAAAAAATCAGTTGGACCACCAGGCTGTAATAATGCTTTAATAAAATCCAGATGTCACAAAATTAGTGCTTTTGGGGCATACCCTTCAACAGATAACGTATCAAACTTAAAAACAGGTTTTTGAAAGCACAACCAACCAATCAACATTCAATACTGAATCCTCCACCTTTTTAAGGCTGGTTTTAAAGGTATAACACCATTTAAACCAGGGGCTCTATCAGCCTCTAGTTCAATAATCCATTTGGTTTCACTAAACCCAATAAGGTTTACTATGTCACCACCTCTAGCATTTAATCTAATGATTTACAAAACCATGAACATAAATATATGACCCATATTTTGCCGTATATGTTGATATAATGCATCATGTGTATTTTTTAGCCATATGGCTGAAAGATGTTTCAAAATTCTATCTTTTAATCTACAATTTGTCTTGCCCACATAAAATGGGCTGCACATCTTGCATTGAGCCAGATAAATAACGTTCTGTGTTCTACAATCCACATAATAATTCAATGAATATTTCCTGCCTGTTGAAGGATGAACAAATAAATTCTGATTTATAATATAAGAGCAGACCTTACAGTATTTACAAGCAAGAGTCCCCTTATGCTGGGATATAACCTTATTAATCTGAAACAACTTTTTTGACAAAGTAAATCCTTTAAGTTTTTATTTTGTCTGAAGCCAAAATATGGTGTCTGTCCAACTATATTTCCTATTTTCTCATCCGTTAACAGCACCTTCCAGTTACACCTGACAATATCACATATTTCCCCAGTATTATTACTATATTTAAAGGTCATGCATAAATTGTTGTCCCTATCATCACCCATGTTTCTATTAGCACCAAGATTCTCTATATTATCCTCTCCTGCTGAAAACCAGGGTCTAGCTCTATCCATCCTATTACACTTACCAATACTGACACCACTGTCTATAGTTGCCTTCTTATAACCCCTTTTACTCAGGTTTAACTTCAAATTCTTCACTTCTTCATTGAATTGTGTATCATTTTGCATAACTGAGAAGTGCTGTGAACCTTTCCCTTCACTATATTGCTGAACATATGGCTGGGGTCCATACTGTCAAAAGCCGAAAGACTGTTGGGGACACTGAGGTAACTTCAAAAATCTCATTATCCTTAATCAGGAAGACGTCAATTGCATATCTAGTACTGAAATATTCAACAGAGGATTGAAATTATAGAATTGCATTGGCTGAACTATACCATGTGATTTGTTTTTACTTTTATTTTGAAGAAGTTCAGTGGCAAAGTTGAACACACTAAATCTAAAATAAAGTGACAAAGTCTTGTTTATTTTACAACACCTTTTTGTTTTACAAATCACAGCTCGAGATCATCACGTTTTGAAGGTGTACAGCAGAAATTAAGGCTTCAGTCAAATTGCTGATGTAAAAGTGAGTCATGCAGTTACACAACATCTAAGTTTGGAAGGTATTATGAAAGAGAACAGTGTGCATGCCTCTTGCAAGATAAGTAACCAAAATACTTCACTACAATTGTATCTGGAGATGGATGAGTGAAATTTTCTGCATCAATTTGGCAGCAATTTTGAGAATGGTAGTTTATTTATTTTTGCTCACTAGTTAGGTAACTCATCAAAGAAGCCTTTTCAGCCATGACCTGGGTCAAGTAGCAATGACAACAGTATACATGACAAAACATACACGAGTCCATGTTCCTTTAATTCATCTGGTTAATAAAGGGAATTACATTGTGAATGTGGAATGTTTCAGAGATGTACAATTGTGACTAAGAGTCAAAAGACTGATAAAAGAATACGACGTAAGAATCAATATATGTCTAATAAAAAAAGGAGTCAGACTTGTGAGCAATTATCTGTGTCTTTTACTGATATGATCAACTTTCTAAAACATGCACAATTCATTTTATTGATCTATGTATTTAAATTCATAAAAATGTGCATTATATTTTGTGTAGAGCTATTGTAGGGCAGCATAATTTTCTGTGGCAATGCATAATCACTGAACCATTCATTACATTTGTAACTGACTTTCTGATTTTGCATAGTTTTGTTTTTGTAAGATGGACATCAACACCGGTTATTAAAATAATTGAGTATGCTGTTTTTGGTAGTGGGGGAAATTCTGGAGAATACAAGATTCTTGAGTGCAGCTGCAAGCAGGCAACCGTAGTTTTAGAAGAATATTTTTTGTTATATCAGTCACTAGGTAATGACAGTGAGTTGAAGACCCTATGGCCAGTATATTTGCAGAAAATGAAGAGACCCCATCTTGCTAGGAATCACTGAACAGTATAGTAGTATAATTATTCACAGGCATCTACTGGCAACACTGAATGCTAATGATAAATCTTTCTCTCTTTCTTCCCATGTTTCCCATTATTGTGGTTATTAATACAATGCAAGTGACTAGGAATACCTGGCTGCAAAAAAAAAAAAAAAGTTAAGATCTGTAGCTCCAAGTGCCCCTTTGTAGTAAACTTTGTAATAGAGAATAATTTGAATCATTCTGAGAGCAAATATGCAAAGTTTAGAATTCCCAGTTTCTGGTGTTATATTGCAACTGTGCTGTGCCTGTGATTTCAAAATTCCGGCAGGTGTTGTCTGCTTTAATAACAAGAATGTAGCAGGAAGTTACAAAAATGCAACCAAGGTTACAAATGTTAAAAATGAATTCTCCAAGTTTTCAGTATCTCTCACTGTTAATTCATTATCACCTTTATTTAGCAGTTCTAAGTAATTTTAAATTGTAGGACTATAAAGTCAGGGTGGACACTTGATGCTCTTATTGTCACAAAGTCTTCCCTGCTCTGTGTAATCCTCTTCAGCTAACAGGCCTTTATTCTGCAGGGCCTTATTAGGCTGATCAAACATCCATTTTCTTTCCAAAGGGCAAGTGAGTACAGACTACTGAAATTTCCTTCTTGGATGACAACAAATTTATGATGAGTCATAACGCCCTCATCTTTTCCATTATTTTCTTGGAACTATCATCTTCTAGTCTTCCCATGACTATAGCTTAGAGTTTGCCAATACCACCTTTATGAACACCTTTATTTTCTGCTTAGGACAACATTCAGAAAATCACCAGCTAGGTCTTAACTTCTGGAATGGGTATGACAATAAGACAATATTTATAAATAACCTCTTACTCAATAAGCTTTAGACGTGGTGAGCCAGGTTCTGAGAAAGCCCAGCAAGTCTTTTCCTTTACTGACCTGTAGAAAGCCAAATATTAAAATGTCATAGGTTCATAGATTAGTACAAAGTGTACTGCCCTTGTGGCCCATTTTAAGCCTAGCCAATTATCCCTTGTGAGACTCAAACCCTACACCTTGTGCCTTTAAGGCAAAAACCTTAACTATTAAGCCAACCTCCCAACCCAATGTCACTCCTCAATGCTTTTTTTGTGTTGGTTATTAATACACTAGCCAATGGAGAAATCTTGTATGTTGCTCATCTTGTTGTAGTCAGAGATGGTGAGCTATGTCAATAGAATCCAGATGATGGATGTGGTCTTTAGTTTTCCTGATCAGTTTTAAGCACTGAGGTTGAGTTAGCATTAACAGTTAAAACTGGTTATAAATAAGGTGAGAATATTTATCCTATTCAGAAATGCTGATACTTTTGCAGGATCCTTAGAAATCATATCTTTTTACAGGGAGCAGTGTTCGCTGCCTTTCCTGGTAGGTAGAAGCCATGTGATCTGCTAACTCTTGCAGTGATTTATATTAGTTCTGTCTTAAGGTTTCTTTATCCAGGGAGGATAAATATGAGTGCTTGAAACTGGTTTTTTTTTTGAGTTTTAGGAATGCTCATTTCTGAAGGAATAATGATTCACTTTTATCCAGAGATACCAGTAAAACTTGCAATTGTAATGTTTTGAAGGCATTCCTATTTTCTCATACCAATAAAAATTATATGGAATCCATAAGCTTCCTTAAAGATCAATAAACATTAAAGATGATATCCATTTTCAATTAAATAAAAAGCTCCCTAAAATATAATGGATATATGACGTTGATTAAAATACCATGGAAGTTTGTGCTGAAAAAGATAATATTTAGAGTGACATCACAAACAGATAGCTACATCATAAAAGGAAACCTATAGATCTCACTGTTATCAACTGCTAGTAGGATAAAATGCAAAAATCTTAGATTACCAAAAAAATAAATAAATAAAAATAAAACAATGAAATATTATAAGCAAATCCTATTTCAAGAACGTTCCAACTGCACATTGGATTAAATATGATATAGTTTCAATTAACAATAATTACTCCTTAGATAAACTTCATTGGTTATGATATCACCACTGTGCAAATGATGACACCATGGTGCCCAGATCAGAAATCCTGGGCCAAAATGAAACTCAAACAAAATGGAAATATCTAGCCTACTTCTTTAATACTGTACACCAATCTGAGTGAAACGGCTTGGTCCTAGTAACTATTACATGGCTAGTAAGTTTTTACAACTACTCAATAGCAGCACAATCCCAGAACTGTGAAACACCGCCTCTTCAAGCCAAACCCTGCCTACTGCCCACCTCATCATGTATATTTGGGTCTGTATTAACTGGAGTTGCACATGACTGATCAGTATATAAATATACTACCACACTACTACAGTTTGTAATAGAGGTATGAATGCACAGTAACCGGTTCTTAAAATTTTTACTAAGAAAGTGATACAGGGTATCGCTATGGTTTTCTAATAAGATAATGTATGCAGAAATAGCACTGTGAGCTGCTGATTTCAACTTATTTAATAAATTCATATAAAAGTTCATAATATGCATTCATTTACCCTTAATTTAAGAGAATTAAAATAATACATGATACAATAAATAAAATGTAACGGCTAAAGGCCTTAATTTTTGGACTGCATATAACACAGTGTATTGAAATCTGATGTTCCAAAGAAGATCACTCTGGTGTTTATCATATTGATCACTGCTGCAGTAGGCTTAATTATACAGGTTATATCCTGCAAAAGATATAACAGCCAGCTAGCTTCCAGACCTTTATGGCATCTTCCATGAGTCCAAACTGTCAGGCAGCTCCATCTGAGTTGACAAAAAGACAAGTTTGGGTGCCAAGACCTTCAGATGTTTACTGCTGTGATTGAGTACACTCTTCTTCAGCATTCAAGGATTACTAGTCACCTTGTACTGTTCCTTTGCAGGGCAGGTGCATATTCCCTTTGGAGAAAAAAAAAACTTCCATTTAATAGTTTTGTTTATTAGTGATATTTTCCTCTTCGGGAAAGCTATTTTAAAGCTTGGAGTTTGTGTTTTAATGGATTGCCACGAGACTATACTATACTTTTAAATGGGAGCAGTCTTTTTTTCTGTTAGTTTAAAGGTTGTTTAAAGTAACTGAAAACCATTTCTTCTGTTGAGAAATTGTGTTTACTTTTCTTTGTGAAGCTGGCAAATTACTTTAAAGTGCTTTTTACTATCTTTGTCTATGAAAAAAGTGATTTGTAAAGATTTTTTTTGTTTTTACCAGCATTTGTTGTTTGTTTTCCCCAGAAAGAGGCATCATTTTCATCTTGACCATGGAACAGCCTGTCAGTCTCATGGATGGTCCTTCTTCCAACCATAAAAAGAAAAGTAAAAGGTTAAGCAAACAGCCTTTGCTATCACAGCAGATTAGCAATTTCCCTCAGCCACAGTTGGGTGACACAGCTGTGTCCATTAGTTGTACCTCAGACCCTCATCTTTTGCCACATATCCCTTTGGTGTAAAATCTACAACCACTATGGCCAGGGGTTAACCGTGCCCTCCTTAGCTGTCGGAGTCCTCTCAATAGGCAATGGAGAGACATTCTTATTAGTCATGGGAGACAGAACAGGGAAGGCTTCTCTGTTTTGTCAAAATCTTGTGCCTATTCCAGGGGAAGCTGCTGCTACCATTAATAACAGTGCTGGTCCCATGTTTCCTGTCAAAAACAAATAGAATGCTAAACATGCATCTACTCCTCCTCGAATTTCTTTAGATAGGAGTAGTTTACAGGGACTGGCTCAGAATTCAGTTCAGGCTATTGATCCTTTTTGTAAAGTAGGTTTTGGTAATAGAAAGAGGGACGACTCCTTTTCTGAAGAGATTTAAGATTCTGAATCAGGAGAGAAGAATGACAGGGCATATACAAAATTTTCTCCTCACATTTCTGATTTAGACTCAGAGGTAAGCTTAATTTCTGACTCTCCCTGTGGGGAGTTCTTCTCTGTGACAATTTCTAGAATGTGGCAGACTTTTCCATGGGAGTATGCTGAGGTTTCTCAGTACCTAAGAAAATACTATGAGTTGCTCTAGAAGAAATTTTCAGAACCTATACCCACTCTTATAGTTACATCAGCTTTAGATGATGTGTTTGCCACTGCCTGCAATTTTTCCAACATTCAGTCAGTTGCCCCTAAAAAGGCAGAGAAGATGTATAAAGTTCCTCAGTCTTTTATGTTTTTGTACACTCTTCTCAAACCCAATCTGGCAGTTATATGTTGTAGTTAATCCATCTGCTGCTAAACACTTTCCAAACCTAGTATTTCTGTTAAGGATGGAAATATTATTGATAAATATTGGGAAAAACGGTATACTATTGCAACTTCAATTTTCAGAATTTTGAATTGTCTGGCTCTTATGCTAAGGTTTGTCCTGACTAACTGTGAAAGTATAAGGAATGTTTTGTCTGCAGTGTTTTTTTTTCTTGTGAGGAAAATAATTGTATTTATTCAGTTTGCTAAAGTTACTACTCATTGTATACATTGTGTGGATGACTCTGTTAATACTTCAAGGGCTAAGGCCACTTGCACTGTTTTCAGGAGGTTTGCATGGCTGTATTATCACAACCCCCAGATGATGTTAAAATGGCATTTTAAATTCTCCTTTGGATAGAGATTTAGTTTTTCCTGGGGAATTAAATAAACTCCATGTAGGCTGAGTGTGAAGCCTACAGGGAGCTTACATTTTTGTTGGATGAGCAGCGTAACTAATTGCTTATGCATGTCATGCATCTCACTTCCACATATACAAGCAATGTTTTGTGGCCAGCATCAGTGTTGCTGGCCAGGAAACCATGTAAGCAGCATGAGGGCATATAACACAAGCAGGCAAATTTACCTATGGACAAACATGCACTGTGAGATTGTGCGGACAGCCACAATGACTACCAGGGTTAAAATTAATGTAATGAATGCAATAGTAATGCAGTATAGAACAGTGTACTCAGTGCAGTGTACACTATAACATGTATTTGGCATACTGAAATAAATGATGGTTTTCTGGTGATCATCGAGGGTACATAGACTGCAGTATAAATACACTAGTCTGGGGAAGTGTGCATATTGACAAGGGTCACAGACATGAATGGTAGGAATGAAGAAAGAGGAAAAGAAAATGTGAAACATGGAAATGTACACCAGATAAGGGCATGTCAATGTATGTACACCCCAAAGACAAGTCATTAGCAAGAAAAGTAATCGCATGCATACATAATGCAGTACATACTTCAGTTTATCTCGCTGTGTGGGTATAGTCATATTATCACACAGTTATTGTATATTATGTGACTGGCACACAAGGTCACATATCAATAGAGATGATTGGTTGAGATATGAACACCCTGATATGTTCACTGTAGAGGACATTAAGCAAGGATGGTATATACAACATGGGTATATACATATTGTGAAGGTGTGCAAAATGAGTTGCTTGAATATGATTGAAATGTCAGCATAGGTCTCAACCAATCAGGACACATAGCAACAGGCTCATGGACAATAGTAGACAGAAGCAGGCAAAATTATGGACAATATCGGAATAATACCACCATTAATCTGTGATATAGATATAAAATATGTGATTGTGGGTTATTATACATGTTCTGCATGAACACACTTTTATAACTGTAATAATTTGTCAGTAATCTATAAGGTGAATCAAGTACTCCATCCTCAAAAATAACCACTTTTTAGAGGTGTTAAGAAGACACTGTTACACCTGCATACCTCTCAAGCTCTTAGAGTAAGAAATCTGGACAAAGCCATCAATAATGGGGACAAAAGCACAAAAATAGGGGCACGTTTTAAATATTGCTCTTCCAAACTTAGAAAGTTGATAGAATAACATATTCTGCATTATTCAGAATTTTCTGAAGAGTATGAAGTCTGAATCTCAAATGTCTGTCATTATTTTCTGACTTTAACTCCCAATGGTTTGCCAATGGTTTGCTGGAAAACCAAAATTTTATGAGAAATGGATTAAAAATATTATGCAAAAATCTGGACATTCAGCAAAAATCTGTAGAGTTGAGAGGTATGCACCTATAGTTTAAAGTACATGCAGTCCTAGCTAGTTGAGAGCTTTGCATGACACATATGCCACAATCCACACTTTAACGAATGTAACCCATGCCATCAATGTTGCCATGGAGCTATGTATTTACTCGGTGCATCACAGGAACATGTATCACACACACTTCTTATATAAAACCTTAAAGGAAGTTTTGCACTGTCAACTCCTAATGATTGTACATCATAAAGAATACTTGGGTATGACCAAATAGATGTATGGGAGCTCACTGTGCCAAAACTGATAGACTTGAGTAAATCATACCCGAAAGACATAGATATCAGTCATATGGATAACAATACATGAAAACAACATGCTGTTATCAGTAGATTCCCTTCACACACTGTGTATTACATTCATCTGCAGCACGTAATAGCAATGGATATTGTCTGCAGCACTGGCAATTGATATGTGAATTAAGAAGTGAGCCATTATAATGAATGGTACAGCATATGCGAGACTGATGGTAATGCATCAGTATGCCCATGTGCACAGGAACTACAGCACTGCAAAGCATAGCATCGATGAGCGAGGACACTGTCACTATGATACTGTTTACATACCAAACAATACATGGAGCAAACTTTATATCAGCACATGTCAAACCCAAGACATGCCACACGATCACTGCCACCCTGACATTGCCATGGAAACTTTTGCACTACCATAAAATCTTGAGATGCATGCATAACTGTTCATGCAAACCATCAAGTAGCAATACTGAAGTGATGCACTGATACATCTGTGTTGCTGTATAGTCACATTTTAGCTGTATCTAGGATACAATTGTACAGCATAGGTTTATAGATGCATAGGAGAGCATTAGGCTAAAGTCCCAAGAACCCATAAAAGCATAGCCATGTGTAACATAGGTTTCACAATATTAAATAGCTATGTAGTAAACAATATTCACACAAGTATGAGCCTATGCTATGTTATCAAATAGCAACTGCCTCTATCCATGAGGGCCATGGCTGCAACAACAGGAGTATAATCATGATTAGCCATCCATTGATCTAGGTTGCACGTGAAGAGGGTCAGCCAAGACTTTGGTTTACATGACTGGGAAGCCTGTTCCAGAGAAGGGTCAGTGTCTGAAAGATCTATGTATCTCTACAACATGATTTATTATGTCAGAGTCTCAGTTAACATCCTTGGAACAATTGACCCTTGTGCAGTTTGCATTAACAAAGTGTAATATTTCCATC
This sequence comes from Protopterus annectens, assembly GCF_019279795.1. Taxonomy (NCBI): domain Eukaryota; kingdom Metazoa; phylum Chordata; order Ceratodontiformes; family Protopteridae; genus Protopterus; species Protopterus annectens. Next base: position 317,390,831 of record NC_056734.1, read on the forward strand.
ATGGCCAGATTGGAGACTGCCCATAGGCCATACACAGATTGACCCTTAGTATTCTGTAGGGGAGATATAATACAGTAATAAGGCTTTCAATCTCTCCGCATAGGACTTGTTGTTTATATCATGTATCTTCTTTGCACGATAATTCAGGGGTTGGTCCAGCTGTTGCAGTTGCGTGCTGAGGTAAATGCAAAAATGATGCATTGTACTCAGTTATTGGTGGAATGAGGGAGTACTGGGAAGAATGGAATTATAATATCCTTTGAAGTGGATATTCTGCCCATACTTAGAAATTGTGCTGTATACAAGGGATTTGTCACCACTGTGGTCCCATGCTGGTGGAAGTTACACTTACTATCTACCTGAGTACCCAGGTCATGTACCACTTGATCTCCTCATAGGGGTGTGCTGTCTATATTCTAATTAGCTTGTGTATTTGCTTTTAAAAAGAGAATAATTATGCTTTTTGTTCATCCAGTTTGTTTCCATGGCTCTGGCAACAATCATTTGTGTGTGTTTATACTTTCTACAGTATAACAGTAGAGTGCTTGGATTGAACGATCACCTAAAATTTACTGTTGTCCACAAAGTTGTTTAGACAAAGGCTGTCTAAGTTTGTCTTGACTTCTGAGAATTAAATACTGAATAGGAAAGGGCCTAGTATAGAACCCTGAGGTACAGCCCTGGTCACTGGAATCTAGCTAGAGGTGAATTCACACACTTTGACAGTATGTGTTCTGTCTGTGATACAATTTGTCTTATCCACTTGATGATGTTCATAGGTTCATAGATTGGTACTAGGCTATCGGATCTAAGGCCTATGCAAGCCTAGCCATAACAATTCTCTGGATATTTCTTCCCACAATATTTACTTCTCTGGGCCCCAGTCTAGCAGGGCGACTGACATGATCCCCAGGGTGAACTTCCTATCTCCCATCTAATCATCAAGGTTCCTTTTGAAAAGGGCCAATGAGATGCTCTGCTTGACATGTATGAGCAGTCTATTCCAGTGTATGGGGAGTCTCTGGGTCAGGAACCTATCCCTCCAGCATGTTTTGTTCATTGTGATGATAAGGTTTAGGTGTAGGTGTTTATGCCCACTTGAGACAGTTTCTCTGTAATACCTGAGCGTGGATTTGTATTATCTATCTTGGCCAGGTCATGTCATGTGGGATGACAGTCTTTTCCTCATGCATGCCCTTGGTGATATTCTTTAAGAAGTCAACTAGATTTAATAGACATGATGTAGCCTTAATGAAACAAAAATGGGTTGGGTACACAGTTGGGAGATTACCTGTGTCCATTTTGATAATCTCCACGATGATTCTTTGGTTTGCCTTACAGATGAAGAGAGTCAGTATTATGGGTCCATAATTCCCTGGATCAGGTAATGATCCTACTTGTTCAGATGGATGATTGCTGCTGTACACCCATCTGCCAGAACACAGGCTGTCTGGAGGCTGTGTTTTAGTAGGGACCCAACTGTATCTGCTAGGTCAGGTTTTAAATTATTGAACAGGCAACCTGGAATGTTATCATAGCCCATTGAATCTGTGTTTTTAGCCATAGACAACACACAGATGAGTTGCTCTCCTGAGAAAATAAGCTGAGTGATATTTGCATGTATACTTTGGCTGATTGCCAGTGGGGACAGTGCGATGCATTTTGAAACAAACTGTCAGCTAGCAGGTTGTCTGTTTTCTCCAGCTGAGTATGGGCAGTAGCATCGACAAACAGCTCTGTGCTTAATTGTGTATTCCCCTCAACCTTCCATACTTATTAAAAAAAAAACAATTTGTGACAACACTTCCAAATACAACCTTGGATATGCATCACATGCCATTAGCGTGGTACTCTTCACACAGTCATACAATTCTACCTGTGTCAAGTAATTACTTCACTTGTACATCATATACCTATATGCTTTTCATTGGAAAGCTGTGTGCGAGCAGCCTGATACAATATATGGACACATTACAAATAAGGTAGATGTGGTAATGCAGAACAGTTGCTGATACAAATGCTGATAGTCACATAATGCTGCTGAGGACCACCTCAATAATACTTGGCACATACAATGAATTCCACAAGGTTGCAACTGAATCAAAAGTTGTGGTATGTTTGTGTATAAAACAGCATTACAACAAGTGGATGAAACAAGACTTATGTGTCCACGTAATCAGTATGATGTTATATTGATGTATATTCTAGAGTATGTAATATTGGTAGGCATACACATGCACACCTGTGCCAAACTGCAAGTGTCACTATGATGGTTATATGAGAACTGAGTAGAATGTTGATATGCTCTACTACAAAAACACGTACCTTACTAAGCTAGTAATATATATATATATATATATATATATATATATATATATATATATATATATATATATACTATTATTCCATGTCAACAGTTCCCACAATGCATATTACTACTGCTGTTATGCATGGAACATGTAATTAAATGTAATCAAATGGCAACAGTGGTCATCAATACATTACCTTGCTTCACAATTTGTAATACCCTCTTGTACAGTTAACATACATCCATACCTCAACATGGCACATGCCAATGACAGCAACACTCACATGTGAAATGTTCATAGGGTGATAGGACATTGCTAGGCTAACAGTCAATATCATGTAAAATCCTAGCCATTATTACACCATTTAAACCAAAATCATTATATCTATATGATGGAAGATAGTAAGCCTATGTGTGTATGTATGTATTTGCTTGATTACATTACATACTACCTCTGTCCATAAGTGACATGTGAACAATTCCATGACAGGATTAGCAATCAGACATCCATTTGGAGATGGCTTGCAGAGGGTCATGGAATGACTCTGCTTCATGAAGCATGTGTGCATCTTTGAGATGAGGATATCCTCCGGTCCTCTGTAGGAAGGATGTTATGTTGCCAGTGGGAAAAAGTGGATGTTAGATTCATAGGACTACATTAGAGGTTCTCTTAAGTGATAGTTAAAAGAGAAGAAATTCAAAAGATCATACAATGAACGTAATGCACCACCAGCCACATGCACAGCAGTTGACTTTGCATGATTTGAACATTGAACCTTATAGGTATAGAAGCTGGATTCCTTACAATGTAAGACTAGCAATGCCACATATGTCTGACTTTAACACTGACATAGTACACTTTATAGAGGATGATAGCATCTTAGTATGCTGAGAAGAAGATATTGGGAGGAGTGTCTGACATAGATGTGGAGTTATATCCCATTGTAAAATTGTCTCAAAAGTATATTGTATGAATGAATACACATTCAAGTTGATTGTTGTCAGATTAGAACCCCTAACTATCTAGTTACAGGAGCTGCAGAACACAGTACTTACCATTAGTGCCACAGCACAATTTTGACTTAATAGTGTCAGAGTGCACTTTATAAAGGATGACATTATCAGTGTATGTTAAGAAGAAGATATTTGGAGTCTGACATAGCTGTGGACTCACATTCCATCCTAAAATTGTAAAATTGTGATCAGGCAGATTCTTGAATGAGCAAACACACAAAATCCATATGACTGGAGTGAGTATCAACAGAACACAGTACTTAACACAAGCACCACAGCACAACCTGGTTTTCATGTTGTCAGACAACAATTTATAGCTGATGACATCAGCAGTGTCTGGTGAGAAGAAGATGGCAGTAGGAATGTCTCACATCCTGTTCTGAAATGGTCTCCAGAATGTGAACTAACTGAACACACACACACACACACACACACACACACACACACACACACACACACACACACACACAACATAAACACACGCACACACACGCACACACTCGCACACACACAACATAAACACACACACACAACATGCACACACACATAAACCAAACACACACACATACACACACACACACACACACACACACACACACACACACACACACACACACACACACACACACACACACGCACACACGCACACACACACACACACACACACACACACACACACACACACACACTCACATACACACACACAACATAAACACATGCACAACATGCACACACACAAACACACACACACAGCATAAACACACACACACACAACATGCACACACACACACACATACACGCACACACATACATACACGCACAACATACACACACACACAACATAAACACACACACAACATAAACACACACACAACATAAACACACACACACACACATAAACACACACACAACATGCACACACACACACACGCGTGCGCACACACACGTCTTGAGCCACACACACACACACACAACATAAACACACACAACATGGACACACATACACACACTCACACACAGACACACACACAACATAAACACATGCACAACATGCACACACACAAACACACACACACACACACAACATGCACACACACACACACACACACACACACACACACACACACACACACACACAGACACACACACGCACACACACATACACACACACACACACACACACACACACACACACACACACACACACACTAGTTGAGTGCAGTGAGATTAGAACCACTACTTAACTAGTTACATAAGACAGAGAACACAGTACTTAACACTGTGCCATGGCAGACGTCTAACTTTTAAACTGTCGCTGGATACTTTATAGTGGACAACATAATCATTGTATGTTTGGGAGAAGCTGTTGGGAAGCCTGTATGAAATGGCTATGTAGGCATGTATGACTGTAATCATTTTTGTTCTCCATAACACTTGATTGTTGACAAAACTCATGCTCTTCTAACTATGCACACACACACTTACACATACATGCAGACAAACACATGATGCAGGTAACATATCCAGTTATGAAAGATAGTGCGGATTTTGGAATTTTATTTACTTATTTTTTGGTTCCAAGTGTGCAGGTATACTATAAAAGACAGCTTCTTAAACTAAGATGCTTAAACTTCTTAAACTAGATGCAATAAGCTGTCAGGAATGCATGTTGTAGAATTAAGACGTATGCACCTGTTTCTCAATGTGTTTTGTACATTATGTACTTACAGTCACACACACACACACACACACACACACACACACACACACACACACACACACACACACACACACACACACGCATTTTGTGATCAGCATAGATGTAACTGAGTGTTTATATTTGTGATGAATTTGCGATAAATGTCCACATTATGACATGTATAAGACAATCTGAATGTCTATTGTCAGTATGAAGCTTTAGATGAACTAATAATGTAGTCATGCTATTTATTTCAGTAGTGTGTTTGAATAATGCAGTCATGCAATTTATTTTTATAGTGCATTTGACATTTGGGAACTATTACTGACATATCCATTTTCAAGTGCTTGGGTGCAGGGCACACATAAATCTGACTAAATATGTGTTCAATCATTAACAAGTCCCTTCCCTTTGGCTGTGCTTTTACATGGATTTTAATAGGATGGAAATGAAGACTAACTGGTCAATAAACATAGTAATAGATGCTAATCACCTCTTTACATAGTGGACTGCCATGCAGCTGGTTTATGTGATCGATGGCAAAGTGCACATGCGAGATTCATATTTAATAGATACAGTTTATGGTGGAACTAGCTGACAGATACTACAGAGTTCATACTGTAGTTTATACTGGAAATGTTGTATCATAACTTTTATAACATTAAGGGCTATTGCTATTGCTATCCCCATTTACATGAAGTTAAGCAACAAGCAAATGTAATTTTCTACTTCAAGGGAAAATTGTAATATTTCTATTGGCTCACCTTCCTTTGCACAAACAAAATGGTGAGGTGCAACCATCAGCACTTTGGACAGCACCGAGTGTAAGAAGTACACCTGCTGCCTAGCTTTTCCTGTGGCAGCACCTGTAATTGCACTAAGCTCATATTTTGAGTACAAATGACACAGGGGTCGAATTCAGCTCAATCTAATTTTTTACACATGGTTGTCAGGATGGCATTACATAAATAAATGTGATAATTTCTGCAAATGTGAGAGGCAGTGACTACAGTCAAGTACTGTATAAAAATGAACATCATGCACTTGACTTATATGAATATTTCACATCTGGATTTGCATTTTTATACATTCAGCAGTCCAAATAAATGTTAGACTAAATGTTTCATAGCACTGCCTTTAATCTGATGTAACTGAATGTTTCTTTAGCATTGTGAGTTTAAGCAGCATTTCATGGAGCTAACCACACCATGCCATAGGACATGTAGAGCCATTCACCAATCTACCGTATTGGTGTGCAATGCCAAAATCAGCACAAATGTAGATGACAAAAAGTGAAGGGCTTTTTGGGGGGCATTTCTGCCATGTGTCTGGTGAGAGATTCTATTTTTGACCATATTAAAAGGGTAAAAATGGGGTAGATAGGAATTAAATGGGGAGCAAGCAGGGGAAGAACAAAGAAGAAGCAATGCAGGAATATACAGAAAAGAATTAGAAAAGAATCATAGTTATCCATTTCTTCAACAGTGTGATATGAACATGTATATAAAGTCAAATAAATTTTGACTGTCACTACAACAGAGATGGGTGGAAACAATGCAATTATGTTGTATAACCAGTTGGACTAAATCAAGTGTGTCAAGAAGAGATGTGTGAGAAGTGGAGAGCTATGTATGGGAAGAAATGTTTTTGTGGGTTAAGTGCCCAGTTTTTTTATTTTATTTCAGCAAGACAGGAATGTTGTGTAGGGGATGTAGGTATGTCAGGGTCAGGTAAGTAGGGTAGATGAGGAAGCAGGCACAGGGCAACAGGACAAACAAGAAAGAGACAGGGAAGGTGGAGGACAGAAAAGGTTGGGGGGCACCATGATAAAGGTTAGGGAGGGGAAATTAGAGGCTCATGCCAATTAAGCAGGAGACAGTGAGAATCTAGTCCTCATCCTCAGAAGTGTCATCACTGTTGCCTTCTTCAGCTTCCTGTTGTAGTGCTTAACATTTGTTTCTAAGTATTTGAACAACCATCTCCTCCATACAGTTAAGGCATGCAGCAATGGTACATTTTCTGACCTCACAGACCATGCCTGGCAGCTCCTAGTGGTTGACAAAATTCCCACCTCTGCCAATCCTTAAGGAGGGTATCACTGCACCAGCCACCAGGGTAAGGCTACCGGATGTTGAGGGCTCGGATACTGCAGGGTCTGGAGAGGTAGTGCTATCAAGTTGTATCCCAGATGTGCTGGGCATTGATGTGGCAGTAGTTGGAAGGGGGACAGACTGAGCCACACTGGTTGGCATTCTTCCCTGTGCTGAAAATCATTTTGTTGGTAGTCAGAAAATTATGACATCAGAATGGTGTGATCACACATATAAAAATAAAAAAGAGAGATAAGGGGTGCCATAAAAGAAAAGAAAATCATAAAAGATAATATAACCATCATATGTTGCATACAATAAATCACTACAAAAAAGTATATTTTTATTTTTGCATTAACTATATATTTAAAATTGCAAAATAGGATTGAGAATTTAATCAAACAATCCTTGAAATACTCATATAATGCATATGTGCTTTTTAAAAATAATATAGATTAAGTTAACAACATGGCATTTATGCCAAATTGGTTGAAATTGCTATATAATATGTTTTGTATGTATTCATTACGTGGGGGATTTGAACTTTGACCCTGCAAATACCTTGGGCTACATGCTTGACTTTACAGTTAAGATATGCATGCTTAATTTGCTAGTACTGTAACAATACTTGTAATAAAATAATTATTGATTTGTGATGCATACATACCTCCTTGCTTCTCTCAGTCTTTCTAAGCATTCAGCATGGGCCTCCCTGTTCAATGAAATCTCCTGGGCAGCTGTAAAATAAATAGGGGAGAAAAAGAGAAGGGCATTATGCATACCAGTCTTGGCTATCTCCAGCATTGTATATAATTTAAAGTATCTTTATCTGTATATTTACACAAGTGTGGGATGTCAGGAGTCCTAAATTCATCCAACCACTGGTTGAGTTGTTCCTGCTTGCACCTTTTCAGCTCATTGCAATGGTGCCTGCATTGCTACCCAGTATGTGGGATGCCAGTCATACTGGAGACAGTATTGGCTAGCCTGTTCCAAGCTGTTGACTTATACTGAGACTTGGTATAGCCACCTGCAAAAGCTTATGGCTGTGACACTTTACGAGGAATCCAATAAATATATTGGACACCTCTACAACCCATCTTTGAGTTCTAAATTAGGTACCTTCCTTCCTAGTTCTTGCCTTGTCTACACAGGTCATCCAGCAACAATTAAAGTGTTTTCCAGTCAATTCATGATATTACGTTTTATCGCTAGTATGCAAACCTGCACAACCATTCTGACCGCATTTGCACAATGTCAAGAGGAGAGCAACATTGTCAAACAGAGATGGAGGTAGTTTATGAAATAGGAAGGGTAATATTACATTTGGCATTAATTTATGGCTTGTATGTTGCTATACCTCTTAGATACCTTAACTGTTCAGACATTCCTTTAGGGGGTATACATTTTATGACCTGACACATTTTTTGTGTGGCTTTATACACTGATAAATGTAATTTGCACAATGTGGAATTCAAACTTATGTAAAATAGAGAATATATATTATTCCCCATAGGTATTTGTTAGATATGCTCATTAATTATAATGACACATTAGAAAATGAGTTGTTAACCATGTATGTGTGTGAACTGACAAGGTCCTGCTTTATGCATTTTTATGAGTTATGCAGGAGCAATGTGTGACAATATACTGGAAATGTATATACTTGTATTACTTGCATGCAAGATTTCTGAGTTCAGGGTCAGACCACACAATACATTAAAATTTTCAGCTTGACTTGTGTTATGTGAATTGTGTATATGACTATCATTGAAATATGAAGTCCATCTCTGGGCAGAAAAGAAATGTTTAATTACTGAAGCATAATTATCAGGATACCCTGAGTTATACATATAATTGATATGATATCCACTGCTACACATAGTTATTGTTATGCATAATTATTATTATATTATTATTTTTTATTAAAAACTTGGGAGTTTGCTGTATTAGAACCCTGGCTTGCCTGTGTTGTGGCCATGAACTTACACCAATTGCTACAGGGAAGGCTGGGCAACAAGTATATTTTTTGCATTCATTACTATCCAGATTGCTCATTGCCACAGAGGACATGTTTAACAGACATGAATATTAGTTATATAGGCACATTAAAGAGTTGATTTTTTAACCATGTTTGTGTGTGACATGAAAGTTCAGAAAATAAATTTATAATTGTAGAACCATGATTGTTCTGTTACCCACAGTTAGACATATAATATGTATGATATAATGTGTATGCTCAATCCACCTGCTATACGTAGTTATTTTTATGTATAACATTGTTTGTATGTATAACACTGTTTGAAATTGTTTTGCTATTTAATGTCTTGTAAGAATTCTGTAATACTGCTGTCTAGTTCTACTGCTTAATGATAATTGTATAATATGATGGAGCTTTTCTACCCGGGCATCTGCTGAAAAAGGGCTCTTCAGCTCAGTCAGAGAAACTCGCTCAACAAATGTAAAATAAATCAATAAATAAATAAATAAATAATAAATAATTATTTTTATATTACAGTGGACCAACATCAAAAATGCTTGGAGTTTGCTGGATTACAATGCTGATTGATCTGTCTGGTGGCAATTGACTTATATTGCTGCCACAGGGACAGCTAAGCAGTAGGTTTATTTTTTACACACATTACTGTGTATGAGTGCTGACCTCTGCAAAATGCCATTCAGAGTTTTTGCGTGATAGAAGACCCACATGTAGCAATGTATCTTTTTTGCGACTAACAATTTCTCCTTATTGTCTGCAGGTGTTGTAGAACTGCAGGTGCTATGTATGCATACTGACTGCCACCCAACACTGCTTAGCGTGTTTGTGTGGTGGAAGGCCAATGATATAACAATGTATCTTTTTTGAAACTGATAATGTCTCCTTATTGTCTGCAGCATTACGCCATGTTTGCACATAGGTGAGCAACATGCAAATAAGACTGGCAAAGCCCAATATGCATTATTATTGTAATATTAATTTTTATCATTAAAAGAAAAATGTGGAACTTGAGCCATGATCTGCATATCCTATATGCTGTGTGCTTTATAGTGTATACCAGGTATGCAACACACACAGTTGTTTCACAGCTCTAATTTATGCTGTCCTTGTCTGACTGATGTTTACAAAGACTGGAAACAGTCAATGAAGTAGAAGCTTGTAATATTCCCCAATATTCAGAAAGCTTTCGGGTATGACTACCCTTATTCAGTTTGTGACTGTATACATCTGTTGGACTTGTTCTGTGTTTTTTTGAAGACTTGATTTACGTTCGTGTTGGTCTTTTTTCCAGTTATTAATTTTATGCTGTCCTAATCAAAGAAGCAACTTTCATTAATTTCAAGATATTTATGTTTCACCGTATTGGCGTAAAGCCACATGCCGTGCAAATATTAACATTTAAAAGAAATAAAAAAACATTACAAAATACATTTTAACATGTTACAGATTTTTGCACATCTGGATTTGAACTATCATACTAATTAACTTACAATGCACACTAGAATTGTCTTATTGCTCTTTGTCACAGAAACAGCTTTGCAGCAGGAAAGCAAAACATGTACATACAAGCAATTCCCATTTCCACCACAGTATTAACAAGTCATATGCACTTGTACACTCTCATTTGTTTGTACATGTGTGGCTTACATATTTAGTGCAATAACTAATCACACAACCATTTATGAATAGTTTGCACCAATGCAGCTCTGTCTTCTCTTTGTATTGTGTTCATACTTCTCTTTTACTGTGCTGTACTTTCAGATATGCCGTCTATAGTGCGTTTTGTATCTTTGCTCTTTAAATGTATGATAAAAATACACGATGTGAAAAACATTTTTCAGCAAAGGCAGGAGACTTTGTCTATTACTGAACAAAAGGATAAATGTGTGCTGTTTAGTTCCATTTAGAAGCTTGCTAAAGTTACTTCTACACTGTGTGTATCCTGGGGGATGCTATGCAAGTAAGGTAGTCTGAACAACTGTTGTGTCTTCCTTCTCCCTCCCACTAGTCATTTACAGTTGCAATTCATTAGCAACTAGTAGTGAGGTGGTGCCTATACCATGTTTACATCTGCTGCAAAAAGTGAAATGTTTGGTATTCAGCAATTCTAATAAGTTCAGACCTCATTTGCATCTTTTCCATGCTCGGGGGCCTGAATCTACATTATAACCACAAAGAGGTTCCTCAGCAAGATAATACAGGACCTTCAAACCATGATGAACTTGGATAGACTAAAAGCCCTGGCACTGTATTCTGTATCATATAGGCTGCTGAGAAGAGACATGTGCCTGGCCCACAGGGAAGCCTCTGACCCTGGCCTGATGGGTATGCTGCACATACACAAATCTAACAGCACAAGAGTTACACAAATCTAACAGCACAAGAGTCACTCACTCTAGGGATCTTAACCTTGTCTTTGACATTAACAGAACATGCTGGAGAGACAAATATGTCTCCCAGAGACTGACGCTCTTCTGGAACAAACTAACAATTCCCATGAAGCAGAGCTCCTCAATGACCCTATTCAACCGCAACCTGGACAAATGGATGGCAAACTGCAAATTCATCCCAGGGGTGGCATCCATGTCCCTCATAAACAGGGGGCGTTGGTGTTCACCATAGACTAGATCTGCAAAATACGTTCACTTAATAAGGACAGATGGAACAACTTGGGAATAACATGGCTAGGCTTGTAAGGGCCATAAAACTGGTAACGTCCAATGAACCTATGAACCTATAAAAAGGTAACCGTGTAACTAGGGAACCTGAAGGTGAGTAGACTTGTGTATTTGGAGAAAATAGAAGATTGCAATTCCTTTTGATTTATCTGGAGAGAAGGCTTCTAATTTTGCTAAGGTGTGGTTGTATTTTTCAAGTACATTCTAAATTTTGTAACATGTTACAAAGCAAATTATTTATATGCAGTAGAAAATACATTTTTTACCTGCATGCATTTCCTATAGTTCACTGTTGGCACAGGTAGGGATTTACCTTTCTCAGATAGACATAATTAACATTCATCATAAGTGTTATTATTGCAATTGTTATTTTAAAATCTTCTGTTATTGCAGGGAAATGTAATGTACTATGCCAATGACACAGGCTGTTATACTTCTAGGATGGCTCAGATACACCTCCATGGGAGTGGTGGGCATAGTGAGAGGTGACTGGCACTTTTTGGCCATGTAACCTGGACCAAAACACCATAGGCGGAGGTGTGTCCATATTCATTAAGGATATCCACACCTCCAGGCTAGTTGCTCAGCATAATGCAGCCGAGGTTATCCAAGTGCAACTAACTCTGGGCAAAACTGCAAACCAAATTGTAGCTTGCTACATATCCCCCACCATGCCCCAGGATTCCCACTCCTCTTTTCTTGATGTACTGGAAAATATTAGGGTTCAACCAAGCACCCTAATAATGGGCGACTTCAACTACCCCACCGATAACTGGGACAACTACTCGTGTACCAACTCCTTAGCTCAACGCTTTCTGGAATTCATAAACTCCAATGCCCTGGATCAACTTATCCACACCCCCACCAGGGGCAACAAGTCAACTCCTCGTTGGTCCGATCTGACCATAAGCTAATCACCCTTGATATCCACCTCCCTTTAAGGAAACCACTGTAAAGAAATTTCCAAATACAACTTCATGCTTCTTAAGACAGAAGTGGTGAATTTCATGACACCCATGCAGATGGACAATACAGCTACAACTGCTGAATCCTACACAAATGCACTCTATAAGCACTTACATGGGTGCATGAATTGTGCTATCCTAAACAGAACCAAGACGTTATCCTCTAAAAAAGGAAGCCAATCTGGTGGTCCCCTGCCATAAACAAACTGTACAACAGAAGGAAGAAACTGTTGCAAAAGAGAGTAAAATCCCATGAGTGGAGGAGCTCCCTGGTCAGCCTCAGCAAGAAGCTGAGATCCTTTATAAGATCCTCCAAAGCTAACTATGAAAACAAAACTGCCACTAATTGTAAGGACAACCAAAAAGCATTCTATAGCTATGTCAAGAATCTCAATGGCAACACCCAGATCTGCTCTGAGTTACAGCACAACAGCATGAAAATTACAAAACCAACTGATATTGCCAAAATCCTGGCAGATAGGTTCAGTGCTAACTTTACATCCCCTAATGGGCCCATATCTATACAGGAAAAATGCAGAGTCCCTGTAATCACAACTATGCAGGTAAAAGCTGCACTCTCTAAAGCCAAAAACACAGCATCCATTGGACCAGACAACATCCCAGGCTGTGTTTTACATGAACTTCAGAATGAACTGGCTCCCCACTTAAGCACCATGTTCAATAATAGCCTTGCATCAGGCTTTGTGCCCACTGAATGGCACACAGCAACAGTTACCCACTCCACAAAGGGGGAGCCACCACTGATCCCAGGAACTATCGACCTATTAGCCTGACGAGCCTGGTCTGCAAGGCCATGGAATGTATCATCATGTAACTCATAAACAAAGAAATTGGTAACCTCCAAACTCGGGATCCCACCCAGTTCATGCCTCCTGAACCTGATCAACTTCTTTGAGGCAGTCACCGAAGCCGTAGATGAGGGTAAGGGGGTTCACACAGCCTATCTCAACCTTGCCATGGCTTTCGACACCATCCCCCATTCTGGAATTATAGCTAAACTGACTAAACTAGGTATAAATTCCTACGTCACAAGATGGGTTGCCAACTGTCTCACTGACAGAACCCACACTGTAAAAGTTGCAGACACCAAATCTGACCTCAAAGCAGTGACAAGTGGAGTACCACAGGGTTCCATCCTGGGACCTCTCCTGTTTCATATCCACTCCTCTGAAGTACAGTCTAAAACAGAAGGCCTCTGGCTAATGACGTTTGCAGATGATTGCAAACTAGGAGCCATAGTGAAGTCCCCAAATGATGTGGACATCCTATAGTAGGGCCTAGCTGAGACAGATGCCTGGTGTCAGAGCCATGGCCTCAAGCTCAATGCCAAAAAGTGTAGTGTCATTCCCTTTAGTAAAAACTCTGTACCCATGAACTACCACATAGGCAGCAATCTACTTAACACCAAATGTGTGATAAGAGACCTTGGGACCCAGGTGGACAGTAGTCTCTCCTTTGATATTCACATCGCCACAGTAGTCAGGAAGTCCTTCTATGTGGCACACCTCATCATAAAAGGGTTCTCATCCAGGAAAAAAGAAGTAATTGTTCCCCTCTACTCGACACTCATTAGACCCATTATAGAGTAGAACGCCCCTTTTGGAATGTACCTCACAAGACATCTGCAGCAGCTGGAAACGCCACAGATGTACTTCACAAAGAGGATTACTGATCTCAAACAAATGCCCTACATTGACCAACTCAAACAACTCCAGCTTTACTCCGTAGCATATCGCCTACTCCGAGGTGATCTCTGCCTAACATATAAAGCTATGTCAAACCCAGAGCTGTTGGACATGCTACAACTAAAGAAATCCCAATCCCTCTGAGGTACATGCTCTAAAGTCCTAAACCTTGTCACCACAATAAACAGGACATGCTGTAGGGATAGATTCCTGGCCCAGAGACTTCCCATACTCTGGAACAGGCTACCCATCTATGTCAAGCAAAGTTCTTCTATAGCACTCTTCAAGAAAAATCTTGATGAGTGGATGGGAAATAGGAAATACACCCCAGGGATCACGTCTGTGTCTCTGCTCAGCAGTGGCACAGGAAAATAACTTTATTGGGTGGCGTAAGCCAGGGAACCTTGCTGGCTAGGCTTACGTAGGCCCTTGGGCCGATAGCCTAGTACCTACCTATGAACCTATGTAAAATTGACTTTTCTGTTGTAATCTGTACACATCGAGAGAACTGTGCTGAAAGCATATAGACACATTTAATTATGTAGTATTCCCTAGTTTATGCAAACTTTTATTTGCTTGTTGTTTTGGGGAGAAGGATCCTACTACTATGTGTGTGCTGCCACAACAAAAGTGTGTCTCAAGTGCTTTTCTCTTGAAAATGTGTAATCATCCTGTTATTCCAGTGGGAAATGATACATTACTAAAGTGGTACTCCTTGGTTTGGACCTAATACTGGTTTGTGCACAGCCATTGCATGGGTACATAAAGGATGTCAGAGTTGCCTAGCTTCACATTTGCTGTAAGTATGTATGTGCATAGGATGATATTTGTACTCCCTTAGGTGGTTAGCATGTGTGCTATCCATTTCCTCTTAGTCAGAGTGAGGGCATATTGGGCATGCCTATGTCTACCAACACCCAAATCGGCTGGCGGTTTCCCCTCTAACTCCTTACCTGCAAGTGGCTATGGTGACCTGGCCAGTGGTGGTGGGATGTGTTTCCTTTCCCCTCAGTGTTCCTGTTGAAGCTGTTTTCTCAGGATAATATTTTGAAGGATAGCACAAAGAGTTAAAATTTGAGAACAAGTATGGGGATTGTACTGCAGGGCTCCCCTTGATGTGTCATGTCACCAAAACCATGACTTCAGCAGTGAAAATGGATGCTTTATGATATTTTCTGTTTCAGTGTGTGCCTCATTATAGCGTTCTTCAATGGGTGTGGGTGTACATTTCTGATAGGCATCATCAGCCATGATTTGAGTGCATGCCCTGCATCACCCATTAAATGACCATGTGGGACATCCCCCCTAGGAAACCTCTGATTCAGTTGAGAGTTGTGCCAGATATGGAAGTCATGGTAAATGCCAAGGTTACCAGCACACATTCAGGATGATTCCCTTAGCTTTACACACAACCTGGCAGTTAATAGAGTGGAAGTACTTTCGGTATATTTACATACTTCCCTGTTCCCCAACTGGTGCTTTGATCTGAATGTGCTTGCAGTCTATGGCACTCAGGACTTCAGGGAAATGTGCTAAAGGGTAGAACTTCTGCAAAGTTGCAGCTCTGTCCTCAGGTGTATGGGGAAAATGAATGTAGTCACTAGCATATTGTAGCATAGCATTCAGGAATTGATGTAGGATCCTGAATGCAGATGCCTGTGACACCCCCAGCATATCCCATATTGGTTTCTGGAAGGTTTCTGTTGCTAATATTCTAAGTGCTACATATACATTAGTCCACATGCATTGGGTGTCTTGGTTTGCCCTTGCTCACATTTGAAGAAGAGAGAAGTTGCAGAGTTTTGTAGTATATTTTTATCCACCCCATAGTGCTCTACAATTTTCACATCATGCAGACCATGGTAAGCTAAAAGTGGTCTAAATGCCCTTTGCTTCTTGGCCAAGGTCTATCAGCAGCAGCAGCAGCAACAGCATAGACTTGAGCCTGTTGCATATACCCATGCAGAAGAGCAAAAGCAGCCCCTAACATCATTTCCATTTAGACTAGTTTCCACTCCTGTATTCTGATAGGTTTTGGAATTCAAGGCCAAAACTTGCACTGAGTGTACACTGTTGCTTTACGGCATATTGATTAGCTCCAATTGTTTGATTGATATACATTTCAGCTGCTTATGCTGTAATTAACTTGCCATGATGTTTACCATGTTTGTGCAGCTCTACAAACCTTGTAAAGCTGGTTACTGAATGTGAATTGGCATACCACTATGTGCGCGTCACGCCATGACATGCACATGGTTTTAGTGCACCATGTAAGCTTTATTGAATCCAGCCCTTTGGCACCTCTTCTTTGGAGGCAATCAAAAAGTGGTATGAAAGGAGTAAGTTGATACAGGAATCTCTAAGATTTTATTCTTTCCCAAATTTTCTAAGGGATTTTCTAACTTCTCATCCAGTTTTGGAAAGAAACACAATAAACAGTCTCCACAAAATGTAGGTAAACAGATGTATGTGAAGACATGACAAGGTGGTTCTGAGAAGAATTCTTGAAGCTCCCAAAACCAAGAACAATCCAATAAGTCAGAGTGACTGTTTAAGAGACTTCACCCCCACCGTGTGATTTTCTTTTTTCTTTCATAAAGTCTGAATCCTCATTTTTCTCTTATCAACATAGATTCAGACAAGTGGGTTCTGAAGATCACTCATCAAGGTTACAGATGGCAATGGGAGGAAATTCCTCTTTTCCAGAGGGAAAGTCCTCATGCTTCAGACCAGACTATTTTGTTTCCATCTGCACTTCATTATATGCTGTCCCAGGGGGTTATAGTGCCAGTCCTCCCTTATCACATGAGAAAGGGGCTTTATTCAAGGATATTTTAATTGCCAAAGAAAGAAAATGCTTAGAGACAAGTGATAGTACCCAAATGCAAAACAATGTCACTTCACAACCTGTTACCTCTTCTTCCTCATTCAAGTTTCCTGGAAAAACTAGATTTAAGAGACTCCATTCATCCACACTTCAAATGTTTTTTTAATGTTTTGTGTATCTAGATCACATTATCACTTATTGGCCTTACATTTGGACTCTCCACTGCACCAAGAATGTTTACAAATTATTTAGCTCCAGTTATAGCTCATCACAGGCTATAGGGCATCAACATTCTCCCATATTTAAACAATTTGCTTACTTTTGAAGAGTCTTTTTCAAAGTGTCAGAAATCTCTCTATTGGGTGAGAGATCTCTTACATAATCTGGGATTCCAAGAAAACATTCAAAAGTCTTTCTTGACTCCTTCTCACAGGATTATGTTTCTGGGATGTCAACTAGATATCACGGGTCAAAGAGCTTTTCTTCCACAGGAAAAAAAAATAGCTCTATATCTAGATCTATTTCTAGGGTTTTCCATTCAGACGTTGGTCACTGTGAGGAAATAGTTCAGGAGTTTGGGTCTTGTGGCTTCTATGATTCTCATGACACCCCTGGCAAGACTCTACATGAGAAAGATATAGTGTCATCTGAAGTCTCTTTGGTCCCAGCACCTACACCCATTGTCTTTTCAGTTCCCAGTGCTTGGATTTGTCAGAAGAGAAATAACTTGGTGGAGATAACAGATTTCCCTAAATCCAATTCTCCCCTTCCCCCTCTCTGTTCCAAAGCAGTCAGCCACCAGTGATGCCTTGGACTTTGGTTGGGGAGCACTTTCAGGAGGAATAAAAGAGCAAGGTCAGTGGGACACCAAGGACAGATGCAAGCACATAAATATAAGAGATCAAGACACTCAATTCCCTGAATCATGTTTGGTCCCCAGGAACTCTTCATGTTGTTAAAGACAATATCACAGTCATATTGTACATCACCAAGTAAGGGGGAACCAGGTCATACCCTCACCTGCAGATTAGTCATGCTACCTTGGAATATAACCTCACAGCATAATCTCAATTTACAGGCATCTTTCATTCTGTCAGAGCAAAACCTTGTGGCAGACAAGCTGAGCAGGACAAGGGCAGGCTCTCAAGAATGGAAACTATAAATCAGGGGGTCTTCCAAGATTTGATCCATATGTGGTGAGTTCCTCAATAAAGCTTGTTTCCTCTTCTCTAAACAATCACCTGGTAAGATTATATTCCAGAACTCCAAACAAGAAGGCCTGGAAGACAGATACCTTTTCTTTTCCATGGAAAGGAATGTTTGGGTATGCTTTTCCACCCTTTACACTAATATCCAGGGTACGTCTTAAGATTCAGATGAAATTCCCTAAGATAATTGTGGTGATTCCCCTCTGCCCTGGGCAACTGTGGTTTTCCCTTCTTTTGAAAATGGAAAAGGAAGTTACCACATGCTTCCTCACAGCCTGGATATACTCATGCAAGAACTGGGGTGTTTTATTCACCTTGACACCAATCAACTTTAATTGACTACCTGGATGATAGGGTCTTAATTCCTTAAAGACACCTATTTGCTGAGGATGTGCAACAGGTAGTAATGAAGGCAAGAAAGCCTGCTATTAGAAAATCATGTATTACCAAATGGAAAAGGTTTTCTAGTTGGAACTGTCAACATAACCAGCACCCAAGCAGGATAGTTGTTCTCTGGTCTTACAATATTTTTGTGAATTACTATACTATGGCCTTTATTGTTCCTCTGTCAAGGGGAATTCATCAGCCATTACAAGATGTCTTCCCATGGATTCACCTCTTTCAGTGTATTCTCATGTCAAAATGTTTTGAAAAGATGCCTCCAAGAAAGCTGGTGGCTCCTACTTGGGATCTTAATTTTGTGTTAGAGAAAAATAAATCTTGAGCTATTTGAACAATATAATCTGGTTGGCTTGATTTTCTTAACACGAAAAACCATTTTACTAATTTCTTTGACCTCTGCAAGCTGATATTTGAGTTGTAAGCTCTTATTCTGAGTCACCCAAAATAATGTTTTTCTGAGAACTAATTCTTTTTTGCTTAAAATGATATCCAAGTTTTCTGTAAGTCAAACTCTCCATTTTCTTTCTTGAACCCAAAATGAAGCAGACAGGATACTCCATACCATGGATGTCCACAGACAACTCAGGAACTATCTTCACAGAACTAAGTCTTACAGATCTTTGAATAAGTTACTCATTTCTTGTGAAGATAAGAATAAGGGACAATGTGTGTAAAAGCATATTATTTCCAAATGGTTGTCTAAGGCTATTTTTGTTATACTCATCACAGTAAAACTGTTCCAGAAAGGGTCAAGGCCCACTGCATGGGCCTTAGCTTAATCTATGGATTTTTGGAAAAGGTTGGATTCTAGAAGTATTCCAGAAGCTGTAACTTGGTCCGCTGTATATACCTTTAGAAAGCACTATAAATTTGATTCCTTCTGTATGTCTAGATGGCATTGCAAGGATCATTCTCCAGGGGGTCTTCGACTCTTTCCTCTTCCATCTCTCAACTGTAGTAATTTAGGATAATTTACCCATATAGTTAAATCTACAGCAGCAGAGATCAATATAATGAATAGAGCGCAGTTGTGTAAGTAGACCTACCATAACAGTAGATGTTTCGATAATCACTGCTTCTCCTTCCCTCCACGCCCTTGTTTTGTGGTGTGTTGTTTATGCCAGGGTGTATTTTTTCCTAGCATTGTCCTTTCAGGGTTCAGCATCCCTATCTCCTGTAGGGAGTAAAACTCTGAATGCTGCCTGACAGTTTGGGTGGGTAGAAGGTGCCCAGATGCTTTAGAAGATGACCAGCTGTTATATTCTTGGTATGATATAACCCCTATATCTAAGGCTACTGTAGCAGTGATTATGCAAACATCTACTTTTATGGTGAATTTACTTACACAACTGTACTTTTTTCACGTTAATTTCCCTCCATTAAAAGAGAAACAAAATTATATGCTGAGTATGAAGTAACTTTAAAGAATGCATTTTTTCTGTAGGTGGACCTTGTAGTGATTATTTAGAAATTTAAATACACATAGCTACATCTGGCAAAGTTTCACAGCTGCTAAACAAATGGAGGACTTAGTAATGCAATAGGAATGGAAAGCATGTTAATGCATTTATTCATTCTCTCATAACCACTTTACCCTAGTCTTGCTTTGGGAACAGCTGGAGTCTCCTCTGGTTCTCAGTGTCCTAGGGATAAGATGTCAATATTGCGCTGGATGATATCAACAGATTCAGTTGTCTGATGACTGTCCTGTGTTGTGCATCTTAATGTAAGACCAAAAGTATCTGTAGATTAAGTAGATCTCATCACAACAGTCACTTTGAGAAACAATTTGTCAAGTTATTCTTATAGCTGGAAACAGTGACAAATATTGGGCACAGGTAATATTATAATTATGACAGGTTTCTAAATGATCTGTCATAGGTTCATAGGTCCATAGGTAGGTACTAGTCTATCAGCCTTAGGGCCTATACAAGCCCAGCCAGAAAGGTTCCCTGGCTTTTTCCACCCAATAAAATTATTTTCCTGTGCCACTGTTGAGCAGAGCCACAGAGGTGATCCCTGGGGTGAATTTCCTATTTCCCATTCAATCATCAAGATTTTTCTTAAAGAGTGCTAATGAGGAGCTCTGTTTGATATAGATAGGTAGTTTGTTCCAGAGTATGGGAAGTCTGTGGGACAGGAATCTATCCCTCCAGCATGTTCTGTTTATTGTGGTGACAAGGTTTAGGTCCCTAGAGTGTGTAGCTGAGAGGGATTGGGATTTCTTTAAGTGGAGGATGTCCAACAGCTCTGGGTTTGACATAGCTTTGTATGTTAGGCAGAGATCACCTCTGAGTAGGTGATATAAGATGGAGTAAAGCTGGAGGTTTTTGAGATGGTCTGCGTAGGACATCTGTTTGAGGCTGGTAATCCTCTTTGTGAGGTATTTCTGCAGCCTTTCCAGTTGTTGTAGATGTCTTGTGAGGTACATACCAAAAGGGGCATTATACTCTATAATGGGTCTAATTAGTGATGAGTAGTGGGGAACAATGACCTCTTTTTTTCTGGATGAGAAACTTTTTGTGATGAGGTATGCCACATAGAAGGATTTCCTGACTATGGTGGTGATGTGATTATCAAAGGAGAGACTACTGTCCACCTGTGTCCCAAGGCTTATTATCACACTTTCGGTGTTAAGTATACTACTGCCTACATTGTAGTTCATGGGTACAGAGTTTTTACCAAAGGGGATGACAATGCACTTTTTGGCACTGAGCTTGAGACCATGGCTTTGACACAAGGCATCTGTCTCAGTGAGGCCCTTTTGTAGGATGTCCACATCATTAGGAGTTTCGATTATGGCTCCTAGTTTGCAGTCATCTGCGAACTTCATTAGCCAAAGACCTTCTGTGTTAGCCTGTACTTCAGAGAAGTAGATACCAAACTGGAGAGGACCCAGGACTGAACCCTGTAGTATTCCACTTGTTACTGGTCTGAAGTCGGATTTGGAGTCTGCTACTTTCACACTGTGGGTTCTGTCATTGAGCCAGTTGGCACCCATCTTGTGACATAGGGATTTATACCTAGTTTAGTGAGTTTATCTATAATTCCAGAGTGGGAGATGGTGTTGAAAGCCCTGGAAAGATCTAGATAGGCTGTGTGAACCACCTTACCCTCATCTACGGCTTAGGTGACTGCTTCAAAGAAGTCTATCAGGTTTAGGAGACATGATCTGCCTTTTACAAACCCAAACTGGGTGGGGTCCAGAGTTTGGAGATTACCAATGTCTTTGTTTATAAGTTTCATGATGATACATTCCATGGCCTTGCAGACCAGGCTCATCAGGCTAATGGGGCGGTAGTTCCTGGGGTCCATGGTGGCTCCCCCCTTGTGGAGTGGGATAACCATCACTGTGCGCCATTCAGCATGCACAAAGCCTGAGGTGAGGCTATGATTAAACATGGTACTTAGGTGGGGTGCCAGTTCGTTCTGTAGTTCATGTAGAACGCAGCCTGGGTTGTTGTCTGGTCCCATGGATGCTGTGTTATTGGCTTTGGAGAGTGTGTTTTTTACTTATGCAGCCATGATTACAGGAACTTTGCATTCTTCCGGTATAGAGATGGGCTCTTTAGGGGGTGAGAGGGGGGTAAAGTTAGCACTGAACATATCTGCCATGATGTTGCCAATATCAGTTGGGTCTGTATATTTAGTGCCATTGTGCTGTAACTCAGAGCAGATCTGAGTGTTGCCATTGAGATCCTTGACATAGCTCTAGAATGCTTTGTGGTTGTCTTAAGAATCAGTGGCGATTTTGTTTTCGTAACTAGCTTTGGAGGATTTTATCAGGGATCGCAGCTTCTTACTGAGGCTGACCAGGGAGCTCCTCCACTCATGGGATTTTACTATCTTTTGCAACAGTTTCTTCCTTCTGTTGTACATTTTGTTTATGGCAGGGGACCACCAGATTGGCATTATTTTTTTTGGAAGATAGCGTCTTGGTTCTGTTTTGGATAGCACGATCCATGCACTTGTGTAAGAGCTTATAAAGTGCAATTGTGTAGGATTCAGTAGTCATAACTGTATTGTCCATCAGCATGGGTGTCATGAAGTTCACCACTTCTGTCTTAAGAAGCATGAAGTTGGCTTTGGAGAAATTTTTTACCATGGTTTCCTTAATGGGGGGTGGGGGCAGGATGTGGATATCTAGTGTAATTAGCTTATGGTCAGATCGGAACATTGAGGCATTGACTTCAGGTGTGGAACACCGGTCACTCATATTGGTAATGACTAGATTTAGGATATTGTTGCCCCTGGTGGGGGTGTGGATAAGTTGATCCTGGGCACTGGAGTTTATGAATTCCAG
Organism: Protopterus annectens; assembly: GCF_019279795.1. Taxonomy (NCBI): domain Eukaryota; kingdom Metazoa; phylum Chordata; order Ceratodontiformes; family Protopteridae; genus Protopterus; species Protopterus annectens. The sequence goes on from NC_056734.1 coordinate 317,414,030, forward strand.
AAAGCTTTGAGTGAAGGAGTTGGTACATGAGTAGTTTTCCCATTTAATGGTGGGGTAGTTGAAATCACCAATTATTAGGGTGTTTGGTTGAACCCTAATATTTTCCAGTACATCAAGAAAAGAGGAGTGGGAATCCTGGGGCATGGTGGGAGATCTGTAGCAAGCTACAATTTGGATTGCAGTTTTGCCCAGAGTTAGTTGCACTTGAATAACCTTGTCTGCATTATGCTGAGCAACTAGCCTGGAGGTGTGGATATCCTTAATGAATATGGACACACCTCTGCCTTTGGTGTTCTGGTCCAGGTTACATTGCCAAAATGTGTGGTATGAGTTATAGCCTGGTAGTGCAGGGGTGCTCTCTGGAGCCTTGAACCAGGTCTCAGATACTGCACAGATATTGATGTTCTCCATTTTAAGGATTGCCTCGAGTGAGTGCATTTTGATATTTAGACTTCTAGCATTGAGTAGCATCACCCTCAGTTTTTGCTTGCCTGTTCCTGTTATGGTGGTGAATTTGTCATTTGAACCTTGCCTAAAAAAGGCACTATAGGGGCAGCAAGAACCTTAGCCAGTATCTGGAATCCCAGGAGTGACAGGTGCAGGCCATCTCTGGCAAAGCATCGGGGTCTGTCAACCATGTCATCCCAGGCAGACAGATACTGGATCCCTTTAGAATGACACCAGAAGAATAGCCAATTGTTGAAGACAATCATTTTGTCCTTGTACTGCAGTATCGCTCTGGGTGATGGCAGAATGCTACTCAGGGCTAGGGTCATACCTGCCTGGACTACAAGATCAGAGAGCTCTTCCATGTCTCTTTTCATGTAGTCCAGGGAGGTCCATCTCAGGTCATTCACACCAACATGGACAATGACAGAGTCATATTTGTATTTGTTGTGGAATGACCTGAGTGCGTGGGTTATGTGGCAGAGCCTGGCACCCAAGAGGCAGCTGACAGTAACCATCTCCTTGTTTAGCCTGGTGAGTTGGACATCAGTGTGCCTGACTATAGAGTCACCTATGACTAATGTGTTGGGTACGTTGTTTTGCCTTATTGGCTGTGGTTGAGTGGTACACTGAGTCTGCGGGCTATGTGACATTTGGGTTGTGTTGGGGGGTGGCGGTTGCTTGCATTTCTGCTTTGGAGTTCTCTATTGCTTGAGCTGATTATTATTGAGAGCCTCCGCAAATGTTTTTGTGTTTCTATCTCTGGATTTTGGTGGTGTAGATTTAGTGAGACTATGTGATGAGTGTGGTGTGGTGCAAGTGTTTACCTTCTCCTCTTGACTGTCAAGTTCAGTCTTGGTTGGAGAGAGCTTTACCTCCAGTTTGGCTAGATAAGTGCATCTCTCACAGGTTGTAGTGTTGGATGGTAGGAGGAGAGGGTTGTCTGTGTACATGAGGCAATTTCTACATTGCCCCAAGATGCCCAGATTCATCAGATTGACAGGAGAGAACACTGGGAGTTGACCCTTGGACGTGCCTGAATAAAAAACTATTTGCCTCTAGATAAGTGAGTAAAGTGAGAACAAGAGCTGTTTTTCTCTAAGCAAGTGAGGAAAGTAAGTAACAAAACTGTTTTCCTCTAGGTAATGAGGAAGGTTGAGTGCTGTAGTAATTAATAGGTTATTTAGTGCTTACAACATGTTCTGAACAAGTGCTGATCATGAATAAGCAAATTCAAGTGTTAAAATTAAGAATCTGTATCTGGACTAAACTAGTTACAGGAAAGGGGAGAAACAATGCAAATGCGGGCCTTTAAATCAGAAAGTTGAGAGAGATGGAAAAACTGCCCAAATGGCCAATAACTACAATTTCTGGGCCAGAACCACCCCTTATGTGGTAGATAGGTTACCTAGTGCTTACCACTCCCACTGATAAGCTAGAAGGCTTCCCTCCAACACAGAAAGCTTGGGGGCTCAGAAGCTTACATACAGTCCTGGACACAGTAAATCTGAATCTGGACTGCACCAGTTACAGGAAAGGTAGGAAACAGGCTTAGATTTTTTTTTATACAAAAAAAGTAGCTAAAACAGCAGTAAAAACAATTCAAATGCAGTGAAAGCTAGCGCACTTGAGTATGTAGCAATGTTAGACCAAACAGTTTAAAAAAATGCAATTAAATTAAAAATGACTAAAAACAAGTGCAGAAGGAGTCTGTTAGTTAGAATGAGTTAAAGAGATGGGACTGGGGGGAGTGTCCCAGATCAAATCTACAGTGGGGGCGGGCAACTGCAAAAGCCTCCAAATTTAAACAACAATACAGGATTAAGGATGGTGGGTAGGGGAAAACCAACACCTTCAGTAGAGATCTGAAAAACTATACAGTGAAGCAAAAATGACAATGCACAACTCTGAAGTCAGCCAGCAATATCTTCTTATTTTCAATGAAATTTTTTTAACAGACTGTTTTTTTCCTGGACTTGAATTTGAATGTCAGATAAATTTTAGAATGTATTGCTCTTTGACAAGTTCTGTTCTTCGGATTTGACATCTCTGCTTAGTATTAGAAACTTCAATGCTTTAGATATCATATAAGCATTTGTGCACACTTTCTCTTTTCTTTTAAGAAACAGATGTAAAACAATAAAATAATATATTCTTACATATGTGTACCATAGCTGGTAATTCATGTCAGCATAAACAGAATAAACATATTTTTTTCAATATTCCTAAAACAGCATTTGCGATATACATCGACATGGCTAAACTGTGTGGTGTGTCCTGTAAGTAATGGAATTAGATTCTTCTCAGTAGCAGTATCCAGCAAATACACAGTATCCATTAAAGTTTATACTCTTTTTACAGCATTCTTGGGAGAACTTGTGGCAAAAAAAAAAATTCTGAAAGTTGTTTGACTTTACAAGTTCCCTAGATGTTCCATAAGTTTACATCACTGGAAGAAAATACTCCCAGCTGTGCATGCATTCCTTAAGAAATTATTACAATTACGCATTAACTTAAAATGGCAAGTGAATTGTATAGCAAAGCTAGCACACAATTTCACTATGCAATAACATAAGCACCTTTATTTGCATTATATTTTTAAACAGCTGAAACTATGATGTTTTTACTTTGACTTCTCTGCATGCTAATCTCTGTGATCTACTAATGCTATACGGATGGGTTACAAATTATGCTTTACTGTTTATTTACTTGTTATGTTCGTAGGTCTCCAGAGCTTTTCACAGTGTTTTAATTAAAGAGCCTTTTGAGCAACATACTGTTGAAAATGATGGTGTGTCCATGTGAAACTAATTTAAGATGAACTGTGCTTATAATGCATAATGTCCTCATTCAGTACATTTCAACAAACCATTTTCATATAGTAGCATTTTGTATCCACTTAAGAAAGTATGTTCCAGTTTCTTAAAAAAAGAAAAGGAAAAAAGCTAATCCAAATGTGAACAACCAGCAATTTAAGAAGGATTAAAAGCAATTGTTCAGTTACCCCTAGCAACAGTGTCTTGAAGCAGCCAATCAGCAAAGTTGATATTTTGTTTTGACATTCACACACATATCTGCAACATAAATAGCAACAGAGACATCATAACAGTGGGGTTTAAAGCTAGTAACTGATGTCATTCACATGTGTCAGTCAAAGAGCTTATAAAAGTGTTTCTTCGATCAAACTGACATTAAGTATATGCTGTAATAACTTCATAAGTAATATTAGGCTGCCTGTCAGGCTATACAGGAAATGCTAAATCCATAATTAAATTCTAACTGCTTAGAATATTTTCCCTGCAATCTAATGAACTACAGGGAAACTAAAAATTGAGATTGTTGTCTATGTAGTCTTACCATAAAGGGTCTTTATATAAAATAAGAAAATATGAGCATAGGAATGCAAAATATATTGAAAAGACATGAACGAATTGCAATATACTCTTATTAGCATCCTAAAAAATGCTGTTGTCATCTACAGTGCATTCATTACTACTTTATTATGCATTGTGTTATCTTCAATACTTAGTAAGAATAACAAACATAAATATTTATTGGAATGTTGGCAGTACACTTAGGACACTATTTGTTGCAAGAAGTAATGTTATTATTTAATATGAAGACTTCACAAACTGTAGCATACGTAAATATATGGAGCTGGTCAATTGGTAATGAGTACAGATAACACTGGCAATGCTGCATATAATTAAAGCAGGATGTAAGTGAAACTTAGTTACATTACTGTAGCCCTGAATAATACAAATTCTTTGTCATTGCATGACTGTGATAAGCCGTAAGATTTTTTTTCTTATTAAGTATGTCGACATGCAGCATTTTTTCTAAGGTAATGTGACATAAATGTGAGGAAGAAAAGAAAGAGAGGAGGATTAAATCGATCCGGTACCAGTTCACTAACATGTCCTTGTCAAGATATATTCCCTGGGATTCGTAAAGAACCCCAACATGTGTGCTAAGAGCTGTGGCAAAAAAGAGAATTTTCCACAATCACAAAAAATTCTATTCAGAGACACATTATTCCTAATGAGGAAAGACTGCTAATTGGCATGTCGTTAAATTGTGCAATGTTGCCACTAGTGCTCATCAACACTTTCCTGTGATAATCACATCTGGTGGCCTATGCATCACATTGGCACAGGCACCCCACCACCAGTTATTATCTCCCCCACACATGCACCCAATCAAACAAACAGATACACATAAATATGCACATGCAAACAAACCCACACACCATATACTGTCATACCTCTTACACGTTCCCTTAAATTACAGATTATTCCTGATGTATCATTTTAATCCAGTAATGTCTATGTTTTGTCTGATTCAACCTTTGGGTTGTCGGATTGAACTGGATCTGACCTTGGCACCTTCTTCTAAAGATGTGGATTGAAGGATCTGACTCCTCCCCTACCCATAATTCCCTCCTGTCCACTAAGTTTCCTCAGATCTCTTTTGCTGCCTATAACTTCCAGATGTATGTTTGAGAGCTTTGCTTTTCACAATAGGTGACAGCATATTTTTCTACAAAAATAATAGGCATTCTTGACTCCTCCCTCCCTGTTAGATAATTAGCATAGTTAATAATATAGTACTGTCTTTTTAGAGTTATAGTATTGCTGTGTTATAGGTCTAGATATTTTAGAATAATTATAAGACAGTTTCTAGGAATAGATTAAGTGTTAGGTGTTCTATGCCACTGTTTTTCTAGATAAGTATAGTGCACTACTTTTTTAAAGTGTAATAGTTGTCTATTACAGTATTTTCTAATGTCAGAGATACCTTAAGGTTTTAAAAAGTGCTTGGCATGAGAATACAAAATTCCTCCACAAGGTCCACACCCTCTTTCTATATATTGCTAAAGTGTTGCCACCTACAGCCTGACTCTGATATTTCTACTGCATTTGCATCCAGGTCAATTCAAGGCAGAAAAGAAAAGCTTATATTAAAAGGACCCCCCCCACACACACACACACACAGACAGGAAATCATCTTCTTCCTCTGAAATTATATATTCTGCTACTAGGCCATCTTCAGTTTCTCCAAGCAGGAAAGAGAGAAGTCAATGAAGAAACAAAGAGAAGCAGACAAGTCTACAGAGAAAAGATCTGAAAAAAGAAAATATGTCTAAAGCTCCCAGGAAGTCAGGTCCACCAGCTATTTGGATCTGATCTCCTCCTCCTCGAGTGAGGTTCTCACCAGAGCTGTTGGGTCCTCAGCTTAATTCACTTATTTTACAGGAAAGATAATTCTGCAGACCTCCATCAGTGGCATCGTCATTGAGGTCAGCTGGATCCACAAGAGGCTTTACTGAAATGGACATCAACTGTATGGTGAGGAAATTCTTAAGGACACAAATCAAAATGAGAATCCTCCCAGCACCATCCCCTTGGAAAGCTCCTTGTACAGCCCCATCTATCCCTTCAACTTTCACTCCAGTACCAATTCACTCTTTGGATGCAATTTCCATAGGTCTGAGCCCATCCAGAAATCTCATTCAGATCATACAGTTCAAGGAACTCTGCATTGACTGCATCCCTTACTCTGTTGACTCTGATTCTTTTGGAAAGAGGTGAATATCGAACTGAGATAATTGGTGTCTGGTCCCCAGTGGTGGGGTTGACTCTGAAGTTTCTGAGCCATGTCATCCTCTCGGGATCTCAGCACTTGATAGCATGGGTCCAACGTCCTCCTCTGAGCCATCTGGATTGTACCATTGAAAGTAAATGAGGCTTTGGATAGGGGAAACATTTTCTTTGGCTATGATATGCTATCGACTTTCATGGCTGTTGAGATGGTAATGGCTGGGCCAAGAAAGCAGGTGCAGTCCTCAGGTTCAGATCCATCTTGATTCCCATTCGATCCTGTACCTTATTCCTCTCATTCTGATTGACAGGGACAGTCAGTACCTATATACTTTGAGGATACTTGGCACTAGAGTTCCCAGTCTGATTCAGACCTGTCTACAGATATGCTACAGAAACAAGGTCTTAGAAAACATATGCATATGGAAGCACTTAGACTTTTTTCCAGAGTATGTCACTGAAGACATACTCTGGAGAAGAGTATGTCACTGAAGACATAAATTTTGATGAAGGTGAAGGGTCCCCTAGATCCACCCTTGAAGACATCACATTTGATCATATCCTGCAGTTGATGAAATAGAGGGGGAGTTGGTCCACTGAAACCCCTTCCCCAAATTAATCTGTGTTCCTCAAGGCTTTTGGTACTGGCTCATTTGTGTCCTGGGTGGTTCAGCCCATGGATGCTCACATAGATCTTGTGTCACAGTGGCATGGATGGATCCTGATGTAGTGGAACCTACTAAAAGTGGTAGCAAAAGACAGGAAACATTCATCTAAAGGACCACCAGAAGATGACATGGTTACACCAGTTGCCACAAAAAAGGAATTGTCTGAAGAGACTTCTTCTGTTCATCCACCTAACAGGGAGTCAAGGGTGCTGGTCAAATTGGGCAAAAGGACTTATGCTTCAGTGACTTTCTCACTCAGAGCACTAAATTACCTTACACATATGACTTGTTTTCAGAGGGACCTGACCAATGATATTTCCAAGTCCCTCTTGGGTAACTTACTGCTGGTTGTTCAAAAACAGTGGATGCCCAAATGTCTACCTTGCAATCAACCTCTAATGTAGTCATGTGCCTGCTTTCAACAGATGGTACAGCAATAGCACCAGGCACTCTCCGTGATTTCATAGACACCTTCAAATGTCCTTTATTAAAGCCCCATTCAATAGCACCATCTTTTTTTGGCCAAAGATTAAATAAATGCTTACTAAGAGTGAGCAGGATGCTAAGATACTGGCAGATACTGGCTGCTGTCGGAATCCATTTCTCTACCCCACAGAGGACCTATTCAAGTAACCAAAGGGGTGGTAAGAAGATGTGGTTTAGAAAATCACAGGGTTATCACCAAAACACTCCTTGAGGCAGACTTCCTCGAGACAGAGGGGGAGATAACTCAAATTGGATGTCATCCTAGGATTAGAGGCAGACCATATAATCAGGGTTTTCATGATCCCTTCACCAAGAAACCATATCAGTGCTCCTGAAGGGTTACCCAGCTGCTGCACTCTTGAGGCAGTCAGAGGGTGCTTAACCTTATACCTACAAGCTTGACAAAATATTACATCTGATTCTTGAGTGCTAAGGGTAATCACCAGAGGCTAAACTATTCCCTCTTTGTACCTTTCATAAAAGAAGCTAAAGGTTCATGTTGTTCCTCCCAGTCCATTGGAATCCATGGCAAAAGAGGTTTCAAAGTTGCTAGAAAAAAAGGGTTATCCAGCAGTTCTCCCCAGACCAGTTAAGATCTGGAGTCTATTCTATGTTCTTCTTAATCATCTCAGTCAGTTTGTGAAACATGCAAAGTTCTGGATGGTTACAGTACAGTCTGTATTAGCTCTATTGAGGAAGGATGATGGGATGTGGTCTTTGGATCACCATGATGTATTTTGTCATATGAAAATACAGAGGCAATCCAGGAGATTTCTCCATTTCTGGATGGGAGCCAGTCATTTTCAGTTCATAGCACTACCCTTCAGTCTCACCAAGCCCCATTGGTGTTTACAAAGATTATGGCAGTAGTAGCAGTTCACTTCTGACTGAATGGGATCCAGGTCTTCCCATATCTATATGATTGTCTCCTAACTGCTACTTCCTAGGGTCTGCTGGTAGAACTACAGGCACTACTACTCCATCTTACAGATCTACTGGAGATCACAGCAAATCAATCAAAAAGCCAATTGTCTCTCATGCAATAGAGTTTATACAATGTCATGACAACACAGGTCTTCAAATTGTGAAGCTTCCAGGTGCCATAGTACAGTCCTTATGAAAAGTGACCTCTTAGGTAGTTCAGCATCCCTTTCCTCAAGTAAGGTTGATTCTTTGTCTGTCAGAGTTGATGACCTCTACCATCACATTAGTTCAACTGGTGAGATAACATTTGAGATTGTTACAGTGGCTTCTCTCAGTCCAATGGTCACAGTCTACACCATCTACATGCAAAAATTCACCGCACACAAATTTTCAGAGATCATATGAATTGGTGGATAACGCCACATCAGTAACGGATGGAAGATTTTTTTATTCACAAATTCCCCAGGCTACAGTGACCATTCTGGGTTGGGGGGTATTTTGAAGGGAAGATGGTTCAAGCTAGTTGGTCACCTTTAGATGACAACCTTCACATCAGTTTCTTGGAGATGAGACCGATCCTGCTACCATTGCAGTCTTTTCAGGACTACCTACTCAAGGGTGCGATATCTATCTGTCCAGATGGACAACATGTCAGTGGTTTGGTACAGCAACAAATGAGGAAGATCCCGATCATACCCACTTTTGATCAGAGGCCATGAGAGTATATGAATGGGCTATGTCTTCTTATAATTTTCTGATAGCAACACAAATACCCAGAACAACACGTCTACTAGCATACTGGATGAGCATGTCAATTCTATTGCCTCACCATGGTCTCTCAACTGGACAGTGGGAATAAAAAGTTTCAGCTACTTAGGATAACCTTATTGTGACTGCTTTACTTCATCCTTGGATATGGACAGTCACCAAGGGATGCCCTAGTCTACAACTGCCCCCTGGGTCTCTTCTATGCTTTTCTTCTGATACCACTCTTGAAAAAATTCATTCAGAAAGCCACAAGGTGTAGGACCAGAATGATCCTAATTCCTTCTTTCTGGCCCTGGCAGGTTTGGTTCCCCTTCCTCTGGCCTCATTTAATACACCCATGTTGGGTGTTAGATCCCAGGTAAGATCTTCTGAGTCACAAATCCAGGTTGCCTCTATCTGATCTACAAGCCCTAACACTGACCACATGGTTACTCCAATATTGACAATAGCCAGAGATGCCAGACTTTCCTCATCAGTGGTTCACATTATGTCTTCATCACAAAAATAGTCAACAAAAAAGACTTACCAAAGCAAGTGGAAAAGATTTTCTATTTGTGCTTCTTAGAGAGGATTAGAACAATTCTCTGATCCTCTCCAATTAGGACTTTTGCAGAAAGGTCTAATTTTTCTACAATCAAAGTACAAATGGCTGCCATTTCAAATTTTCACATGTAGCATGATGACTCCTCTATTGCCTTATTTAAAATTGCCAAAGCCTGTCTCAAGTGAACTTTTTTTTGGTATGACCTCCCATTTGGGATTCAGTTCCCCACGGGATGTCACTGTCATACTTCAAGTCTTAACCTAAAAGCCCTTTGAACTCACATTCTCAGTAGATGTCAAGTATCACTCTGTCTTGGAAAAACATTTTTTCAGTTGCAATTAAATCTGCTAGACAGATTTCTGAATTATAAGCATTATCATGCAAATCACAGTATCTCATTTCCCATAAAGACAGAGTAACATTGAGAATACGTTTTTTTTCCATTCTATCAAAGGTGACATCCAAAGTAAACTTGAATCAGTCTATTGATTTCCCAGTCTTTTTCCTAAGTTCTCAAACAAAGGGGATTATTTGCTATACTAGATGTTCACAGACAGCTCAGATTCTAATTACACTGTGGCAAGGCTAGACGTAGGTCAGATCAACTGTTTGTATCCTTCTCTAAAGCAAAACCAGGCAGAAATATATCAAAAGTCACAGTTTCTAACTGGCTATTGGACTGCATTCCTTTTGTTTGTAATGACTGAGGTTTACCTCTGCACAAAAAACCGAATGCCAGTTCCACAACAGCAATAACTACTTCTACAGCATTCATGAAGATAGCTCCCATTGATGACATTTCTGCAGCACCAACATGCTCCATGGTTCACACCTTTGTGGCTCGTTACAAATTGGATGTGCAGTCTAGAGAATGATCCTCGTTTAGTTTTACTTTTCTCAGGAATGCCCTTCCTTGATGCCACCAGGTGTCCTCTTGTAGCTTGGGAATTTGTCCTAAAGGTTGTAGTGTATGAAAATAGACAGCATTGGATGCAAAAGATGTTTACTTACCATAACAACAGATCCATGTTTTATTTTCATCTGGTTCAAAATCCCTCACTCTTTCCCCCTTCCACTATTGTCATTGACAGCCTATGGTGACTGGACAGATCTCACCTAAGAACATATCTGTTCAAAATTTTTCCTTTGATCCTTACTGTGGTTTTAAAATATATATCAACTGGGACATTTACAGGTTTCTTCAGTTATAGGAGGAAATCTATAATTACGGTAAAGTCAGCAAACTCGATCTGCGGTAACTTAGTGAAGAAGAGGGTGTTATGGGTAGGGTAGGAGTCAGAGTTTCAGATTCATCACTCAAGAAGAAGGCTCTGAGGTTGGACCTGATTGGATCTGACAATGCAAAGGTTGAACTGGACAAAAATGAGACAACATGGATCTATCTTTATGGTAAGTACATAACTTTTGTTTTGTTTTTTACCCTGCTCCTTGTATATCATGGATGATTATAGTCAAACAATAATGCCAGAAAGAGTTTAATTCTTCCTATTATTCAAGAAATGCATTATGATATTAAACCTATTGTTAAGTTAATGTGAGTCGGAGTAATATTTAAAAAATATCTTAAGTGTCACCTAATGTTCTTCTGTGCTTTGTCTGTAAGTATTAAGCATGGCTGTATAGAGGTATGGTGCTACACCAAATGGGCACACCCCTATCGTTCACAACTATCCCCGATCTGTAATCATAAATCATGGACTATTACAGTCTGTCAATAATGCTAAACAGTAAAAGTTTTTAAGTGAATTAAGGTAATATTGAAAGAGTATCCCTAGTGTGTAGTGGTAGTGCAGAATACCAAACCTGTGCCTTGTTAATGATCTGTTTTGTGTGCCAGGAGTTGGAAAATTGTTCTCTGTTCTTCTATTACTTTTTTAAGTTACTTAAGGTAATATTAAAATAGCATCTCTTGCTGACAGTGGCAGTGCAAAAGACTAATAACTCTATAGTATTAACAAGCTGCTTTGTGTGCCAAGTATAGAGTTCAAAGATTTTTGCCTGCAATTATTTTTTTTTTTAAAGTGGATTAGTGTAATAACTCACATCCCTGGTGTAACTAGTGTCTCTGGACCTCCTATACATCTGTCATGCTTTAAAAGCTGTTGTTGTTGTTCTATTACTTTTAAATGTCTTTATTTCTGTCATACTGCACAACCTGTTTTTTTTTTCTTTTTTTAAGTGACTTACGGTAATAATCTGAATCTCTAATATCTAGTGTTCTCTCATCCTCCAGTATTGCAGAATTTGCTTATTAGTCTGGAGGTATTTAAAGGTATAACAGTCCCGACACAAACACATTCATATATTCATACATGTATACATAGAAGTTCACACACACACACACACACACACACACACACACACACACACACACACACACACACACACACACACACTCGTGCACACCTACCCTACCTATCTCTTAACCTCCCGTACTGTGACAACACAGGTAGATACATAGTCACACACACATACAAATAAAATCACACATCACTCCCTCTCTGCTAAACCCTCAGGTATTTACCTATTAATGCAATTTTATTCAGGGAAAGTAATGTGCTAACAGCATAAGCTTGTATTCGTGAGTACAGTCATCCTGCCTGCATTTAAATGCTATGAAAGGAATACACTAGGAGTTCTCCCTTACATTTATATCACCATCACAGTGACTTCAGCCTTGTCTATAAGGACTGCCAAGCTCAAATGCAAATGAGCACTATACCATGTAGAATTTAGACATCACTTGCCATTTCACTGCTTATACATAAGCTGCTACTTGCAAAGCTCATTTTATTATTTTGTTTATAACAGTGATGTCTTTCTAGCCTGGATATTACAAGGAAGAGAGAAAACGGGTCAGTTTCAGAATAAATACATCAACTTTAGAAGTGGAGACTGTGAAATCCCAGATGTGCTGTCTATCCTTTCTATTTTTTTTAATCTCATTTTATCCCATTTGCCACTACCGCTCAGATCTTTTAGATTTCGGGTACCGCTTCTTCTTTTCCCCTTTGTCTGCACTGTTGTTAGGACAGATTCACTGTTTATATTATGATGTCCAGTTGGTTCACCTGACCTTTACTGTGCATTTATTCTTGCTTGCATTCTTATGTTAAGTTGTCTCTATTACCTTGCAGACTCATCCATGCCCATGTTTGGTAATAGTGTATTCCCCTTTTGCTTTTTATCTTACATTCCTCCATCCTTTGCATATATATTTTCTTAAGCTGATTATTTTATTGCGGCATTTTCCATCTGTCTGTTTCTCTCTCTCTCTCCATCACAGTCTCCTTCCTTACTTGCATTTTTTATTTTCATTCTCCCTCATGCAGTCTTTAAACTGGCCACATAAATACATAAAACTAAGTCTGTGTGTGCTTAACATGGCTATTTATATTCCTCTACAGTTTTTGCTCAATCAGCAAATTGTAGAGAAAATAAAATAAGATGTGTCTCACCTGTTGTTATATGCTTCTTGAGGTTCTGTCTTGCCATTTTGCGATGTTGGAGCCTCTACTTCTAAGCCCATAAGTCAAGCTACCACACAATCCAACATTCTAGTCATTAGAGATTCCATCGTGAGACATACTGATGTCCCTCTCACCAGACTGAGTAAGCAGAAAGTTGCAGTCAGTTGCTTAGCAGGGGCTAGGATCTGCCACATTATGCATGCGCTCAAGTCACTGGACCACAATTATCAGTATGATTCAGTCATAGTCCATGGGGGAGTAAATGACCTGAAACATACCTACCTTGATTGTATGAAGAGACACAGCATGGAGCTCTCGGAATATGTCTCAGGCCGGTATGAGCCTAGCATTAAGCAGCATTTTGCCTTCTCCAAGGATGATGACACAATACGAGCAAATGATGATTGACTTTAATAATTGGCTTAGTTTCTGGTGTCATTCTAATGGGATGCAATATTTGTCAGCATGGAAGAAGATGGTCAACAGACCACGCTGCTTTGGTGGGGATGGTCTGTACTCCTTCCCTCTAGGCTTTTGAATATTAGCTAAAACATTGTCTTCCCCCATAGTGCCTTTTTTAGGTAATTCCAAACTGAAAGTACTTCCAACATAGCAAATCAAAACCAAGAAAACCTAAAAGTATTAATACTCAGTGCTAGGAGTCTAAACAAAAAACTCCTCTTCCTAGAAGCTCTCTTTATCCTAGAAAATGCTGATGCCTATCCAGTCACTGAGACATGCTTTAAAGCCAAAGACAACACACCAACAGTGCAAGGTTATAATACCTTCCACACCTTTAGGCCAGCTACTTCACAGGCACAGACTAAAGGTGGAGGTATCTCTATTTACATAAAAAATAAATATACTTTAAGGCTGGTCAAACAGGACAATGCACATGAGCTACTCCATGTTCAAATCACCATAGGTAAAATCCAGTACCACTTCCGTGCAAGCTATAGGTTCCTCTCTATGACCCAGGAGACCCATACTTCATATTTAAACTTATTACAAACACTAACCATCCAAACCATACCGTATTCATGCTTAGCTTTAATTACCTCACTATTAACTGGAAATCTTATATGACACCAAATGTACATGCACAGAAATTCCTTGATTTTTACAAACACAAACTCCCTGGACCAGATCATCAATACACCAACCAGGGGTGCAGCTATACTGGATCTGGTCCTCACCTGTATGAGAGACTGCTGCACAGCCCCTACTGTAATGACTTCCCTGATAAGGTCAGACCACAAAATGGACTCCTTTGAAGTAAAAATGAAACCTGGACCCCCAGATAAACCTGGATATTCAGGAACTATTCTAAGGCTAACCTCCTGCTATTAAGTGAGAACATGGCAAAAAGTTCAAGCCCCCATAAACCCTGAGAATACTGCAGAACTGTTGACAGTAACCCTGTACAAGCATGTTAATAGCTGCATAGAGGCAGCTGTACCCGCCAGGAAGAAGTACAGAACTAACTCAAAAAACAAGCTACCCTGATGGAATCACAAATATCAATAGGCTGTATAACAGGATAAAGAAAATCATGGCAAAAATTAGGAGGTGCAGCAGCCAGCAGGATAAAGGCACTCTCATGAAACTAAACAAACAACTCAGAGGACAAATAAAGTCCACCAAAGACAAATTTGAGGTACATTTGGCCTCCCATGCCAAGGACAACCACAAAGCATTCTTTAGCTATGTCCGAGACCTCAAAGGCAATTCACAATTGTGTGCAGAGCTCATTGTAAATGGAGCCAACTATACTGATACAGAAGATATAGCAAACCTCCTGGCTGATAAATTCATATCTAAATTTACCCCTCTGTACCTCTCAACCTTCCCTTAGGAAATCTCAAAAAATATAACTCCACCTACCATCACAAGGGAACAGGTCCTTAATGCTCTCTCTAAGATCATGAACACTGCTTCAATGGGCTCAGACAATATTGCAGGATGCAGAAACGTGACCTATAAGGGCCTCTGGAATTACTATTTAACTGTAGCCTCCAAACAGGCTTCATGGCTCATGAATGGAGAAAAGCAACAGTCATCCCTCTGCACAAAATTGGCCGATCTACAGACCCTGGAAACTGCAGACCCATAAGTCTCACTAGTCTTATGTGTAAAGTCATGGAAAGAATTATCATGGAGATGATCAGCAGAGATATAGTAAACCTCCAGACACTGGACCCAACCCAGTTTGGTTTTACCAAGAGCAATTCATGCCTACTCAACCTGGTGGACTTCTCTGAGAAGGTCAACAAAGCAATGGATGAGGGCAAAACTGTTCACACTGCCTACCTTGACCTAGCCAAGGCATTTGACACAATACCCCACTTAGGTATTGTTGACAAACTCAAGAGGTTAGGCAGAAACCAGTATGTCACCCTGTGGATGGCCAACTGGCTTACAGACAGAACACAGGAAGGTAGAACTGGGGAGTCCACCTCTACAAAGATGCTAGTCACAAGTGGAGTCCCTCAGGGATCAGTCCTTGGACTGCTCCTTTTTGTATTTACTTATCAGAAGTCACGGCCAATGTTAGTGGTCTCTGGCTGACTAAATTTGGAGATGATTGCAAATTAGGAGCTGTCATTAAATCTTACACTGACACAAATGTTCTCCAGGAGGGGCTGACATAGACAAACAACTGGATTCAGAGAGATGGACTAAAACTAAATGCCAAGAAATGCATGATAGTATCCTTTGGGAAGTAATCTTTCCCTGGTAACTATCATATTGACAACACACCCCTTAGAGTTGACCCAGTAGTCAGCGAATTGGAGAAACACGTAAATAATAATCTAGCCTTTGACCATCACATGTCCACAGTGGTGAGGAAATCATTCTATGGTGCACAATTTATAAACAAAGGTATGGCATCTAAGTCCAAAGAAGTCATTGTTCCACTGTATTTGGCATTTATCAGACCTATCATTGAGTACAATGCCCCTTTTGGTATGTACCTAAGCATCATATCCAACAGATGGAATGTCCACAGAGGTTTCCTCACTAAAAGAATACAGGGCAAAAGTAAAATGTCCTATGCAGACCGCCTCAAGGCCTTATCCCTGTATTCTGTCTCCTGCAGGCTTATGAGGGGAGATTTATGCCTGTCATACAGGGCATTCTCAGGCCCCACTCTGATGGACCTCTGGCATATCCACAAAAGAAACAGCACCAGAATTACCCATTCCAAAGACTTAAACCTTCCCTGTGATATAAATAGGACCTGATGGAGAGATAGGTGTGTATCCCAGAGACTGCCCTATCTATGGAACAGGCTCCCATTCATGTGAAGCCGAGTTCCTCCCTAACTTCCTCCCTAACTGAATTCAAGTGCAACTCGGACAATTGGATGAGAAACCAGAAATTCATCCCTGGTTTGGCACCTATGTCTCTAATGGACACAGGTAACCTGTTCATCTGCCAGGCCCATGCTTACACTTATCAAGGGTATCAGAACTTGTCAGAGATTTGGGCTGCATGGCTAGGCTTAAATAGGCCCTTGTGGCCATTAACCTAGTAAACACCTATGAATCTATGAACCTATGAACATATAAAAATTATGTGCAATGACAAGTTCAAATAAATTTTGCTTTTATCTAAAGAGAAACAGACAAATACTGGGATACTGGTATGGCTGGGCAGTCCATTTTCTTGATTAGCATGCTATTTGGCTCTGCTGTGATCAATAAGAATTACTAAGTGTACAGTCATAAGAAGAGTAGGCTCCCATATGTATGGGCATGACTACCTGGTTAGTAATAAGGTGTCTCTAAACTATTTACTCTACAGCTTGTCAGTTGTGTGAATTGTATTTTGTCCAATTCTTTGAACATGCTAATTCATCTAAAAGGCTTACTTCAGGATGATGTCTATTTCAGAACAAGGTTGTTTTCTGGTTCATTACAAGAGGCCCTATGGAGAGATAGACACAATCATAGAGAAAGGCAGCAGAAAAATGCACTGATCATTTTAGTTCTTTATTACATGTAAAAACATAGTATAAAGTGATGCAAAAACTGCAACTTTACAAAAAGCTTAACTATCAGGTGGAGTATTAAACTAATTCATAAATAGTTCATACAAACTCATTCCATCTAACCGTAGATGTCACAAAACTGTAGATCACATCATTATTATTCACCTGTCCAGTTAATTTCTCAGCCTCGACTTCTGCATATCTCCTAGCACACATGCAAATTCCTTTCACCTCTAATATATTAATTGTTCTTTTTTAGAAAACTTATAAAGAGAAATGCAGAAAGTTCAAAAGTAATCTAGCACATATATCTCTTGCTATAGTAAAACACAGACACACACAGAAACATGCAGACACAGACACACACACACACACACACACACACACACACACACACACACACACACACACACACACACACACACAAACACACACACACACACACACACACACACACATACACACACTAATCATCTCTTATTTTCCACTGTGTGATTTCCAAAGAAAGAACTAAATCTATTAGGCTTTTTGCATTTTTTTGCATATTAACTTTGAGGTGGCATTATAAAAGCAGAGGTTAAAACAGTGTACAAAATATACCTGGTAGTGTTTATGAAAGTCCGCTACGATCTTTATCTTGTTGAACATTTTGGAATACATTTGCTCCTGCCAAGAAACAATAATATTTCCAAACTGCTTTGACATTTTATTCAGTAATAATTATATATCTATAGATATCTAGCTACACAGCATATATATATATATATATATATATATATATATATATATATATATATATATATATATATATATATATATATTATATGAATAAATATTATATGATATCTTTGGACTTTATTTCTAGATTCCAAAAAAAAAAAAATAAATCTGCATCTTGAATTCTAATGGCAAATCATTCTTATGTAATTGTGTGCCAACAATTAAAATCAAGTGAAAGTCTTCCTTTTACAGTATACATATATGTGAATATTGACCAGCTGAGTGAGCTCTAATGTTACAGATCTAGCTGGTCATAATAAGTTGCCAAGTTAGTACATATAAGATCAAGTATGGGATAAGGATTTAGGGGGCTTGTTCATATATGGTGTAATGTAACAGTCATTTCTCAAAATAGTGACACTATCTTTTATTTACTAATGCAAAATGACATATAATGCCAGAGCCGGACAAGGGTAAGGTCCACACAGCCTATCTGGTCCTCGCCAAGGCCTTCAACACCATCCCCTACTCTGGAATCATAGATAAACTTACTAAGCTGGGCATTAATCCCTACATCACTCGATGTGTTGCCAACTGGCTTACTGACAGAACCCACACTGTAAAAGTAGCTGACTCCAAATCCAGCTCCAGACAAGTGACAACCTCAGTGTTCAGTCCTGGGACCGCTCTTGTTTGGCATCTACTTCTCTGAAGTACAGGCCGACACAAGGGGACTCTGGCTAACAAAGTTCACAGATGACTGCAAACTGGGAGCCATTACTGAATCCCCAAATGATGTCGATACTCTACAAAAGGGCCTTACAGAAACAGATGCTTGGTGCCAGAGCCATGGGCTTAAGCTCATTGCCAAGAAATGTATAGTTATCCCCTTTGGGAAAAAAACATGCACCAGTCAAGAAATCCTTCTACGTGGCACCTCATCACTAAGGGCTTTTCATCCCGAAAAAAGGAGGTCATTGTCCCACTGTACTCATCCCTCATTAGACCCAATATAGAATACAATGCCTCATTTGGTATGTACCTCTCGACATCTGCAACAACTAGAAAGGCCGCAGAAATACCTCACTAAAAGAATCACAGGCCTAAAGCAGATGCCCTATGCTGACCATCTAAAAATACTCCACCTATACTCTGTCACATATCATCTACTCAGAGACGATCTCTGCTTAACATACAAGGCCATGTCAAACCCAGAGCTGTTGGACATGCTACACTTAAAGAAATCCAAATCCCTCAGAGACACACGTTCCAGGAATCTAAACCTTGTCACCACAATGAACAAAACATGCTGGAGGGATAGGTTCCTGACCCAGAGACTCTCCAGACTCTGAAATAGACTGCCCATACATGTCAAGCAGAGCGCCTCTTTGGCCCTCTTCAAAAGGAACCTTGATGATTGGATGGGAGATAGGAAATTCACACCGAAGATCACATCAGTCGCCCTGCTAGACAGAGGTCCAGGGAAATTAATGCTGTGGGAAAAAATAGGCAGGGAATTGTTATGGCTAGGCTTGTATAGGCCCTAGGGCCGATAGCCTAGTACCAACCTATGAACCTATGAGTCTATGAATCTATTACCTTTAAATCTATAAGCATAATCTATGTATATTTTATAAATGAATAATCTATTACTATTGCCTTAAACACTGTATATGTCAAATAGGTCTGGAGATACCATTTGCCAAGATATTCTGTAATAGGGAAATACACATCTGAAAATAGTCAGTAGTAATTGATTTGGAACTATAGAAGAGTAATGCATTTTGTGATAGTTTTATTTCTTGTTTCACTTATGAGTACTGTGGATCTAATGATATAAAAAGATTAAGATGGAATTTGATTTCAAGTACTTGCAGTAAGAATAAATGAAAAAACAAAGAAAATTGATCTGAATGAAAGAGATAGGTTCAAACTGCAGTCATATAACAAACAAAGCAATGAATGAGAAGAAACCTTAATTAAAAAGGAAATAAGCCTCTGTCCTGAAGGCAGGCAGGTAAGTCATTTTCACAACAGTAGAGGACATTCTGTAAGTATTGGAATGTAGGAAATTGTCACTGTGTTGTGAGAAGTAATTTTAAGTTACCTGACAACTTCCTAGATCACTTTTTGAAGCTGCAGAGCTCATCTCTGTAGTTAAGAATACCGATCAAAGGAAACCGGGGACAGTTACCTTTATATCCTTCAACTACATCAAAAGCCTATGCTCCTTAAGGACAATATTTAAAAAGTTTTATTCAATAAATTTAGTAGAGCATGCAATATAAGTAATTTGGTAAATTCTCTCAAAACCTAATTGGGGTATCACTTTATTTTTTTAACAATTATTCAAAAACAGTCAACGAGCTGTAATTTAATGAGAGTAGTTATGATGAAGAAAATGTGCTGTATTCAAATTATGTTCAAATAGCTTTAAATAAATATATAGGAAATGTGGAAAACAAGGCACAATGTCTTGTAGAATACATTTCTCATAAAATACTTCTGAAGTGAGAAAGTGTATAACAGAATGAAAGGACAATGAAGTGATTGTTGTTAAAAAGAATACTTATTAACTGATTTGTTTGAGGAAAAGTCTGCAGAAGGTGAAAGCAAGCTGCTATTTTACCAGAAAGCATATGAGTGTTTCTGTTATTTGACCTACTTTGAAATGACCGGATATGAATCTGAGAGACATCAGAATGCAGGGACTGGCCAGAAAAGAAAGTAGCATGCAGCTGTGTAAAGTTCTTGCCTTATATTCTATTAGTTCTGCCTCTACTAACTCCCATATATGATGTAACTCACATAAGCTATTTAAAATGCACTATTTTAAAACTGAAACACAAGAAAAACAGTTGATGTTCACAGAGAGACCTCTTAAACATAGACAGCAGATTAAAATGCATAAAGTTTGTTTAACACTTGGGACAAAGAAAATGAGATAAGAAGCTACTTATACAACTCTATGATATCTGACTGCTTTCATTAGTTAAGAGCCAGCATGTTTGTGGCTTGGGTTAACTGTTGTTCAGCGTGGTTATCCATGTATCAGTTATAAAGAATTCTGGTTCTGGCACTTGCATATTTAGGTAGCTATTCAGGAAATGCATAAGTTTTAATTGCTTTGGATACAGATTTTTTCAAAAGAGTGGCAGGCAAGTACTATACTTTTTATTTGCATATATTTCTGGGATATCAATCGTCAAATCAGTAAACTTGTACTGAGATGTAACAGGATTTACTTCAGGGTGTCCAAAGAATAAACTGTTAAACTGCATATAAAAGAATTTTCGGATAGTAGGCCATGATTATGGTACATGCTTGTTGGTTCTTCCATGTTAAACCTGTGTACTATTTCACTTTGAAATGTAATACAGGGCAGAAACTGAATGCCACTGGTAATCCCTTTTAATAAATTGGTGTCATAATAGAGTCTTTTATTTATGTTCTGGTAATGTTTGTCTGTGAGTATTGTCACAATTTACATTTTACTCAGTATCCTCTATTATATTGGAATGGTATATTCTCTGTCTAATGATTTTTTTTTTCATTTGTATTCCAGATGTGTGACATATCTACCAATCTAAAAAGAGGCTTCAATGTCTTCTTGATTTTGCATTTTTTTCAGAATTTGTCTTAGTTCGAAGTTCTTATCATGGCCTCTTAAATAGAAGATTATATTCCACAGAATGTTGTTTTTACATTATATTATTGGAGTATTTCCTACTTGATGATGATTGGAAGAAGGAAGACAAGGTAAATGATGGAAAGAATTTATTGTCAGCCATTCAGATTTATATATAATATTTATTCGTTAATGTTCTGATTATTGCCTAAATCCAATTCTGGGCATAACATAAAGGAACTGATCCCGTATGGCATACTGACTTATTTCAGATTGTACATACTCATTCTCACACTGCCCATAAAGTTACAGTTAGCTTGGAGGCACACCAGTTAGCCAATAATATGTCACTGAGATGTGAGATGATACAGGAGTAGCCAAAAAAAAAACTATTCTGACACAGGGAGGATGTGAAAACTTCACACAGTAGGTACCACTAAAGTTTGTTAATATAGAACCAAAATATCTTTCAGCTAGTCAGGTCCAAGATCATAAAGGACTCAGAAAGTCAGAAAATGGACATTGAATACTGGTGCTGAAGTCACAGGTGACCACAACATCTATGCAGAATGGTACTAATATGGTCATTTTCACAAACATTTGTCAAATACCTTGACTGTGGAGTTCTGCAACTTTTGAAGCCACTTGAAGTCGATGTAGGGGAGTTTGAATGCAAGGCATCACAGTAATTATCCATTGGTTTGACATCGGTAGAAAGGTTTTCATATGCGCTAGACAGTCTCATCCTATTAATGCTTCTAATATTAAAATGCAGTGATTTTGCAACAACTGTCATCTGGTCCTTAAGTGACAGAGTGTTACATAGACTCACAATACAGTCAACTATTTATGACACAGTCTTTTCTCAGTGTACATGAAGACAAAAGAAGAGGAGATATGTATGCATGTCCTTATTGCATGATCATCTCTGCATTGTCAGCATTGAGTTCTAGTTGGCTGTGATATCCGACTTATGATAGCCCCCAGGCAATCCTCAAATTATCTAAGGTATGGACTTTCTCCTAAATGAAGGACAGTTGGAGGTCAGCATTGTTTAAAATTTCTGTTTTGAATAATATCATACAGTGGTAGCACATACAACATGAATGGTAACAGGGTCAAGACAAAGTCCTGTGGATCCTAATAACACAGAGGATGGCTGAGCTAGGAATGCTTTTTTGTGGGACCACATCTTGGAATTACAGAAAACAAAATAAACTAATGAATTAAAGACAATGTTGGAAAAAAATTGTGTAGTGCCTCATTCAAGACCTTTGATGACCATAATGACAATGATAAATCAAACAGTATAATCAAGCGGTTGTGGAGGCAGGGCTGTCAGGTTATAACCCTGAAGTGCTTGGTATCAGTCCTGTAACTTGTGGAAGAATGACAGCATTGCCAGGCTAATTTGCAGTGGTCATTTTACATCCCTATGCTGGATGTCATATATGCTTTTTTTAAGCAGAAGCCATAAAATATTAATAAAATAATAAATGAATAAAAAGAGGGAGAAAGGGTGGGGAGAGACAAAAAAAAAGAGAATTAGATCCATGAAATGTCACACAATGTTACTGTTTCAGTGCATACACATTTATGATTATCCAGTTTGTACACCTTTGCCAAATCCAGGTATTTTGGAAAAGCCTTACTTTGTTGTGCCATTAATCAATTGTACCACTATGATACCATAAATACAAGTATTTTTTGACAATTGACATATTACATGGAATTGTAATAGTTATTAGACTTTACAGTAAGACCTGATGGATACATACCCCATGCCTCTCTGAAGTGATTAAACCTTTCTTGGAGCACCTCCCTGTTTGCTGCAATGTCTTCAGCAGCTGTACAATATAGAGGCAAAGAAGACACATGAAAGCAAAATGAATAGCAGCCTTGGATGTCTCCTTTTTCCTATATAATTGAATGTTGATAGGTCAGTATACCTACACAAATGAATGGTGTCAGCAGTTCTAAACTCATCCTCCCACTGGCTAAGGAGCTCCTTTTTGTTCCATGTGAGGTCATTATAGTGGTGACAATCTTGAAGCCTAGTGCTTGAGATGACAGTTGCAATGGAGAAAGCCTTGGCTAAGGTGTTCCAAGCCTCAGTCATCTTTTGAGACCCAGTATAGTCCCCCTGCAGCATCTGATGGCTATAGTGCTTCATGTGGAGTACCAAAGAATTCCTGGACTCATCAATATCCCACATCCGTGGTCTTAATTTAGCACTGTCACCTCCCTCACCACCCATGCCTGCAGAAGTCAAGCGTACATGTGTGAATTGGTACCAAATTCCAATCTCATTTTTAACAGCCAGTGTGCAAAGACACACTTCCATACCAAATGTATTTCCACGATGGAAAAGAAAGAGATCCATTGGCAGACAAAGAGGCAGGGATTTCACCAGACAGCAGAAAGGCTCACCCAGACTCTGCTACAGTTTGTTGTGAGGGAAAGGTTAGTTTGCTTTTTATTTGTTGTATTCTGTATTACTTTATTGCCTTTTTCTATTTTGTATACTGTGGTTTGCTTTCTTTACACTGTGTTTTACTCGTATTCTGCTTTTAACTGTATATTAAAACTTGTCAACAGAAATTTTTCACACCCTCCCACCCACTTACTGTTGTTTTCTTAAACACCGCTGTCTTTCTAGTTGCCTGCCCCTTATGTTAATTTGACCATATATTTAATTTCTTCTCTGCTTTTACTGGTTGGTGTGAGTAAACACAAAATTATCATTGCGTGAAATCACTCCCTTCAACTATTTAAATTTATTGGCCATCCTACTGTATTCTATAGTGCAAAAATAAAAAAGTGATCACCCCCTTTCAATATATCTTGCTGTTTTAAAAATAGTGACTCTCCACTAAAACTTAACTTTTTAGACAAGTAAAACTTAAGTTACCTACTTTCACATCTAACTCCTCTAGTGCACACTGCAGTGTTTAGGATAAACCTTTTTTTCATCTTACATTGAAGTATCTATTGCAAGACCACCAGTTACTGGAGAGCCCACATTCTGCCTCTCAGTAGTCCTCTTGGGATTAGTGCTTCTGTTTTGCCCTGGTGAGAGAAGGGCTGCTTACATTATTTCCTGGACACTGCTGATCACCAAAAAGCTTAATAGCTGCTTTATAGGTGACAGCTTGGAATCTGTGCTTATATTCTGATCCTAGTGAGAGTAGAAGCAGAGTGCATTGTTTCCTGACTCTTTCTGGTTGGAAAGTGAGTGTCTCTGCTTAACTTACTTGGTTGGTATTCGAGGCATCTACCAGAAAAAAGCTACAAGCCTGCAGACCCTTGGATCATCTGAGACAAGACCGTGGATCACCAAACAGGCCATGGCCTGCTTATCTTCTTGGGATTAGTGCTAACATTTTGCTTCTGGTGAGAGAAGTCCCAACAGATTGAAGCTGTGCTGAGACCAGCATTAGTAGTAGCCAGGCAGTAGCCATTCATCAGACTCCCCTCTTTTTATCATTCTTAACAAGCTAATTCTTTCTTTTCGGTAAGTACTGCTTGATTTCTTCCTTACTTTAGAATATCTGCCTAAATACTTCATCTTTAACATTTCAGGATCTACATATTAGTTTCCCGTCAAGTGTTTGGCAGTACTCTGTTCAGACTCAGACACTTTGATTGACATTTTTCCTGTAAAAGGCTTCAGTACTTAATATATTGAGCTCATATCCAGGCACTGTGCTTTCTCCTGTCATCCTGGGGAACTTGGGCATCCTGAGGCAATGTGGCAACTGCCTCATGTACCTCCCAACACTATGACTTGTGAGACATGCACATCTCTAGCCAGACTGGAAGCCAAGCACTCTACAGCCAAGATTGGATTAGCCAGTCAAGAAGAGAAGGTTAACACCTGCACCACACCACATTCAACACGTAGTCCTCCAGAACATACACCACCACAACCCTCACATAGTAACACAAAACACACACCTACGTTTGCAGAGGCTCTCAATAAAAATCTGCCCAAACAACAGGGACCTCTAAGGCAGAAATGCAAACAACCACCAAATCCCAGCACAAACCATGAGACACATAGCTCACAAAAACAGTGTGCCACTCAACTAAATCCGATAAGGCAAAACAACTTACCCAATACACTAGTCATATGTGACTCAATAGTAAGGCACACTGATGTCCCACTCACTAAGTTGAATAAGGAGAAAGTTACAGTCAGCCGCCTGTCACGTGCCAGGATCCGCCACATAATGCATGCATTTAGGTCACTCCACAACAGGTGCAAATATGACTCTGTCATTGTCCATGTTGGTGTGAATGACCTGAGATGTACCACCCTGGACTACATGAAAAGATACAATGAGGAGCTCTCGGATCTTGTAGCCCAGGCAGGTATGACCCTAGCTCTGAATAGCATAATACCATCACCCAGAATGATACCAAAGTACAAGCAGAAAATGATTGACTTCAAGAACTGGCAAAGTTTCTGGTGTCATTCTGAGGGGATCCAGTATCTGTCTGCCTGGGATGACATGATCGACAGAGAGATGGCCTGCACCTGTCACCTGAGGGATTCTGGATACTGGCCAAGGCTTTTAGACAATGTCCTGAAGACAAAATTACCACCATAACAGTTACAAGCAAACAAAATTTCAGAGTAATGCTACTCAATGCTAGAAGTCTAAATCTCAAAATGCACTTGCTCAAAGCACTCCTTAAAATGGAGAGGATCGACATCTGTGCAGTGCCCGAGACCTGGTTCAAGGCTCTATACAGCACCCCATATCAGGCTATAATTCATACCACACCTTTCAGCCCTTAAACCTGGACCGAAGCACTAAAAGTGGTGGTGTCTCCATATTCATAAAGCATATGCACACCTCCAGACTAGTTGCCCAACATAACACATCAGAGATACCTCAGGTACAACTAACACTTTGTAAAACTGCAATCCAGGTTGTAGCCTGCTACAGATCCACCACCATGTCCCAAGACTCCCACTCCACGTTCCTAAACAAACTGGAAAATATTAGGGTACAATCCAATACTCATACTGGGAGACTTTAACTACTTCGCCATTAACTGGGAAAATTACTCAGGTACCAAACGTTTTCTGGAATTCATTAATTCCAATGCCCTGGACCAACTCATTCTTACCCCCACCAGGGGTAGAAACATTCTTGACCTTGTCATTACTAACATGGGCAACCATTGCTCTACACCAGTAATCAGCTCTTCCCTGGTCAGATCTGACCACAAGCTAATCACCATGGATATCCACAGCCCACTCTCATCCATCCCAAAGGAAACCACTGTAAAAAAACTTATCCAAAGATAATTCTGGACTTCTAAAAACAGAGGTGGCTAACTTCATGACACCAATGCAAAAGGAAAATAGCTACATGACTGAATCATACACCAATGCACTCTATGAGCACATACACAAGTGCATGAAATGAGCCATACCAAACAGAAAGAACCAAGATGCTTTCCTCCTAAAAAAGGAAGCCAATCTGGTGATCCTGCATCATAAACAAACTCTACAACAAAAGGAAAAAACTATTGCAGAAAAGGGTGAAGTCCCAAGAGTGGAAAAACTCCCTTGTCACCTCTGCAAAAAACTGAACTCCATCATCAAATCCTCTAAAGCTAGCTACGAAAATAAAATTGCTGCAGATTCTAAAGACAACCACAAGGCATTCTATAGTTATGTCCAGAATCTACATGGCAATACTCAGATCTGCTCTGAGTTACAGCACAATGGCAGTACATATACAGAACCAACTGATGTTGCCACCATATTGGGCGACAGGTTCAGTGCAAACTTTATCCGCCTTTCACCCCCTAAAGGGCCTATAACAGTACCTGAGGAATGCCATGTCCCTAATATCACTGCTACATAGGTAAAAACTGCACTGTCCAAAGCCAAGAATACAGCTTCCATGTGACCTGATGATATTCCTGGCTGTGTTCTACATGAATTACAAAGTGAACTGGCACCACACCTGAGTACCTTGTTCAATCACAGTCTCATTTCTGGCTTTGTTCTTACCGAATGGTGCACTGCTATGGTCATCCCACTTCACAAAGGGGGAGCGACTACCGCCACATTAGTCTAACCAGTCTGATATATAAGGCTATGGAGTGCATCATCATGGACCTTATAAATAAGGACATAGGGAATCTCCAAATAATGGACCCCATGCAGTTTGGGTTTGTGAAAGGTAGATTATGCCTGCTCAACCTGATAGACTTATTTGAGTCTGTCACCAGAGCTGTGGATGAGGGCAAGGTAGTTCACACAGCCTACCTAGATCTTGCCAAGGTCTTCCACACCATCCCTCACTCAGGAATCATAGATAGACTCAATAAACTAGGCATAAACCCGTATGTCATAAAATGGGTTGCCAATTGGCTCACTGATAGAACCCACACTGTGAAAGTAGCTGACTCCAAATCTGACTACTGACCAGTTACAAGTGGTGTCCCACAGGGATCAGTCCTAGGTCCTCTCCTGTTTGGCATCTAATTCTCTGAAGTTCAGGCAAACACAAAGGGACTCTGGCTGACCAAGTTCACAGATGATTGCAAACTGGGAGCCATTATTGATTCTCCAACTGATGTAGACATTCTACAAAAAGGCCTCACTGACACCAATGACTGGTGCCAGAACTATGGCTTTAAGCTCAATGTCAAAAAGTGCATTGTCATTCCCTTTGGGAAAAAATTCGGTGCCCATGAACAACCACATAGGCGGTAGTCCACTAAACACTGAAGGTGTGATAAGAGACCTGGGGACACAGGTGGACAGCAACCTCTCCTTTGATAACCACATTGCCACTGTAGTCAGAAAGTCCTTTTATGTGGCACATCTCATTACCAAAGGTTTCTCTTCCAGGAAGAGAGAGGTCATAATTCCTCTCTACTCATCCCACATTAGACTTATTATAGTATACAGTGCCTCATTTGGTATGTACCTCACTAGACACCTACAACAACTGGAAAGGCCACAAAAATACCTCACTAAGAGGATCTTAGGCCTTAGACACATGCCCTATATGTACAGACTCAAAAAACTCCAGCTATACTCTGACTCTTACTGCCTAATTAAAGGCGATCTCTGCTTGACCTACAAAGCCATGTCTGACCCAGAGCTGCTAGATGCTGCACCTAAAGAAATCCCAATCCCTCCATGCCACATGCTCCAGGGACCTAAACCTCATTACCACAATAAACAGAACATACTGGAGGGACAGGCTCCTAACCCAGATACTTCCCATACTCTGGAACAAACTTCCCATTCACATCAAGCAGAGTACTTCACTGGCCCTCTTTAAAAGAAATCTTGACGAGTGGATGGGCAATAAGAAGTTCACCCCGGGGATCACTTCAGTGGCCTTGCTTGACAGGGGCACTGGGAACTAACTTTGAGTGGCATGATACCAGGGAATCTTCTTGGGCTAGGGTTATATAGGCTCCAGGGCCATTAGCCTAGTACACACCTATGAACCTATGAACCTATAAGAAGGTGTGAAACAGGGTAGTGAGCTTTGTCACGTGTGATGTTCAACCTGTTCATACTTTTTGTTAACACTGAAATGTTTAATGGCTTGGCTTGTAAGCCTTGGTCTTTGTAAGGTTAAAACGATGACTTGGGACATAATTTGTGTGAATTACACACAGTAAAAGGTTAGCTGTACAAGGTGGGAATCAAACGTATGGAATAAAAAATTAATACATTTCAACCAAAGTTATTATTTCTCAGTGCTGCAGGAGAACTGCTTTTCAACCACGGTCATTATGGACATACTGCACTCAGTATGAACGGAGATATACTTCAGATAGACCTGTATGTGTCTGACTTTAAGAAGTCCTGGGAAGTGCATTCCCATGCAAAAAGCAGTATTACTGTTTATAAATATATTTCAGATGGATAGACTTTCATGAGATGAGTACCACATATTTGGACTTTGTGAGGAATCAATATGATTTTAACTAATGTATTGTGCTCATCGTTAATATGCAAGTGCATTTTAATTAATTATCATAAATGTTACAAACACAATCGACTGGGTTTAATAAGTAAGTCATTAATGAGATATGCTACCTAGAAAAAATTGGAGGTATACAAGCATTACTGATACATGTCTTGCAATCAACCTACTTATGATACCCATTTGTATGTAGTGTTACCTTCCTAATGAAAGTGTTGAGAGAAATGGCACTGACACACTTTTTAAAATTAAGTGTTGTCTGGATCTGATCCCTGAATCACCTCAATTCTGTCTATAAACTCACAGCGCTTGCATCTTGTAAGACAGAGACAGTTAAATAGCATGTGGTTACTCTCCAGTCAGTAGTGTCCAGAGTGCTGATGCCACACATCACCACTAAGCCCATTTGTGCTACAGACGCCTGCCCAAATAAACTTAGTCACTTTTTCCTTTAGCAGGTAAGCTTGATTGCATGCTGCTCAGCACTGAGTAAATGCAGAAGGCAAGAAAAAGAAAAAAACAGGCTATGAAACTGTGATGAAAGTAAAACTTTTGAGTAATAATTTCAGCATTCTCTTCACACAGTTATTAGTCCAATGCCACTGCATTTACAGCTTGTGCCACAAAGAGAAGCAGATATGTACAAAAGTACTGCAAATGTAAAATGCATAAATAAATAAATAAAATATCAATATCATAATTCAAGTGCACTTTACACTCAATATAAATTGCGCTATTGAAGACTACTAAAATTAATTTTTTCACTTTTTCCTTCAGCTGTGAGCCCTGTTTATGTTCTGTGAAGTAGTGCACAAATTAAAAGGCCAACAAATTTGTATTAAAAAAAAGGACAAACATGAGTTGTTTTATCAGTTATCAACAGTTATACCATTACCATGACACATGTAGCATTTTCACATCTGCTTCAGATATTACTAGTAGCATGCGGGCTACATATCATCAGCATGTCATGTAGTGTCAAGAATAAACATTCAGACAATGACAGGAGGTCATACTTGGCAGAGTACATACATTTAGTCATGACACAAATATGCCATTAAGAAGTAACTTATAAGTGACATTAAGAAGATACTGTGATGGAAGTATGATTCTAAGCCACTATACAGCATATTTGACAGATCTGTCCACACTACTTATGTTAATTATTTTCTTTTATAGTACTTTGCAAGCTGTCATATGATACAACATCCTATGTTACTATTATTATTAATAAGGACTACAGGTGACAAGAGAACAATAACACCTCTGCAACCTGAAGTCACACCGGTGACAGGTAAGATATGCAACATTTATTGCATACATTAACATATGGATTTCATATGCAACACATTATTATTCTACAGTTATTCCGTATCTGGTTTAAAAAAAGAAATATCTGCAAACTGGATTCAAACCCTGTATCATTAGTCCTGTTTATTTAAACTCATTGCATTTAAACCTTGTGCTGTAGTGGTACCAAGATGAGATGTAGAATGTATTCACTTACTGCTGTTCAGAGTGTTATTAACGTACATCTCTGCCACTCTAAAAATGCATTAGTAATGGCATTCCAAATTAAATTTCTTAGTCTGTACCCTGGGCAGTGGACTTCATTCACTGCCACATAAAGCTGACAGTCCAAAATGTACTTTGACAAAACGTGCACAAAAGATGAGCACAATTAAAAAAAAAAACATAAAATACTAGCATTCAGCCTACAATAATAATGAAAATGCAGGATTAGGAAATGTCATTACTTTGTCTGTCTTGCAACCTGATCCTATGCTCAGGAAATATGTATTAACTCTCCAAAATAGCATACTGTCTGGATTTGAACCCTCATTTCAGTGCAATAACAATATACTCTCAGTTGTGTTTCTTTTCCCTCTTTGCCATCAATGCAGGCTTAGCGGAAGAATCAGAAAATATACATTCCATAGAGATCTGCCTTAGCAGACCATCAAATTACAAATCTAACAGAAGAAAGATCAGAACATTTTACTTTCTCATTTGCTGGAACATGCCTAGATGAAGGTGATATTGACACATATTTATAGCACACACTATATTAGGTAGGGTTGGCAACATTGCAGCTATTTCTTCTCTTTATTATCAGGGAATCTTCCCCTTATTTTGGCTTAACTAACTGAGATGTAAATGTTCCAAAAAATAGAGGTAACAAGCATGGTTCCGGTGCAAAACCGTTTATTTAACAAAAACTGCAGAAAGTAAGCGCTTTCATGTCCCAGATTGGACTCTTTTTCAGACTTCAATAAAACAATACTGCAAACATCTCACCTATATACTGATTGATGAAATACACAATTAATTAATCACAATGTGTAAACCAGTCAGCTTACAAGTCTGATTAAAACTCTAAGTCTACTACATGCTTGACACTTACATAGAATCTAAAATCTTGTTCGCAAAGTGCTTGAAAGATAAAGCAGCAAATAAATAAAACATACAATTGAACCTCCTATAGGTTCTTATGTTAAAATATATATATTTTTTTGCTGAACGTATCGAAAAGGCAGTGATGTATTACTATCACAGTCGTATCTATCTACATTCCCCCCAAAGATAACATTACCCTTCTAGAAAACATACTCTCTTACGTTTCTCAAAACATCCACAATGAAACTATTCTTCTTGGGGATGTAAATATCAACTGGCTAACTCTTCAGTCCCCAAGCACTACTTCATGCATCAACTTACATGGCTTTGTACAACTTATCTCAACTCCCACCCATGCAAACAGATCACACACCCTCAGCTCTCTCATTGATTGGATTTTAGTCACAGATCCCCACAAATACCATAACCCTGAGACCCTACCCAACTTCCTAAGTGATCACTCCCCTGTGAAAGTTCTTAGATACACTCCTCATTTCACTAGGCCTCACAGATATATAACCTGTTGCAAACTATCCACCTTCTGTCCTGAGACTTTTAATGCCCTCCTCTCCAAGATAAACTGGACACATTTAACCTATCTCCACCTTGATGAAGCTGTCCACTCTTTCAACTCTACTTTCCTTAACATCCTAAAATCTGTTGCTCCACCCTGCCTGTTCATATCAAATCTAATATATTCCCTTGGCTTACCCACACCCTAATGAAAACTAGAGACGGCATGGAAAAGGTGGGTAAAAACTAACCTCCCTTCCCATTTGCAAAAATATAAAGAACTAAGAAATTAGGCAAAAAAACACATCCACAAAGACAAAAAAAATAAAAAGAACTTATACTTTAACCCTCCAACTGCCCATAAAACAGATCCCAAGAAATTTTGGAACTCAATAATCCAAATCCTGCACCCTGGTAACTCTTCCTCTCCCAACCCCTGCTCAAATAACTCACCAGAAGAAACAGCTACCTCATTCAATTCCTATTTCATTGAATCCATATCTGAGTTGATAAATTCCTAATCCCCTGCTACCAACTCAACTAATGTTTCCAAATCCTTTCCTACTCTCAACTCCTTTACCACTTTCTCTCTTAAAAGTGTACCCACCAACTATATAAAATCCTTGTCTCTAAACTTAAACCCTGCTCTGTTTCTGCTGACAACGTGCCTCCCAATTTCCTACAAATTGCTGTTGAATCCCATGCCCTCCCTGTATCAATCCTAATAAATAGCTTCATCTCAGAATCTAAGGTCCCATCTATCTGGAAAGAATTCTACACCATATCCATTCACAAAGGAGGTAACTCCACTGACATTACAAACTTCAGACCCATCACGATCCTCTCACCACTCTCAGAAATACTGGAAAAATCCATGCACAAGCAAATCTTGAAATACCTTCTACAGCAAAACTTGCTCACTCCTACACAGCATGGCTTTTGCCCTAAACATAACACTACAACTGCCCTTATATCCTTCACAAATACTATTTCTCTAGACAGAGACAATAATATGTTGGTCTTCTGCCTATTCCTTGACTTTTCAAAACCCTTTGATATGATTTCTCACGCTCTACTGCTGAACAAGCTGGCTAACCTAAACTTCTCTGCCTCTACTACTACCTGGTTTTCCAGCTATCTCACTGACCATCTACAATCAGTTAGATGACTCTCAGCTCTCTCCCCTCCTCTTCCTGTCAAAATGGGAGTTCCCCAAGGATCTAGCCTTGGCCCATTACTATTCAATATATTCACTAATCTACTCCACATCTCCTGTCCACTGTCATCCCTTGTACAATATGCAAATGACTCCACCATTATCACCATCGCAGATACTCACTCTGACCTTATCTCTGCAACTTAAGCATCTTTTAACTCAGTCGAATCCTGGCACTGTGACAACCAACTAATTCTTAACCCTAAAAAGACAAAATTCTGGGCCGGATTCACGAAGGCTTGCACTTAGTCTAAGAGTAGAGTAAGACTCCATGTAGCCAACATGTCCACTGAGCGATCCAAGAACAGCCGGTAGGGGCGTGCAACAGAGCTCCTAAAATGACTCTTACATGGACAGGGAAGGGATATGCAAATTACCTCAATTGCAGGCGAAAGCTGTGCAAATGAGGTAAATTTGCGTTCCAGGAAACCCGAACC
Organism: Protopterus annectens; assembly: GCF_019279795.1. Taxonomy (NCBI): domain Eukaryota; kingdom Metazoa; phylum Chordata; order Ceratodontiformes; family Protopteridae; genus Protopterus; species Protopterus annectens. The sequence continues at coordinate 317,447,839 of NC_056734.1, forward strand.
TGTCCGAGTAAGAGTAGTGTTATTTGCAGAAATGTACTCCATTGACAAATGAGTACGGTTCTGCAAATAGCAAAACAGAGCCATGACAGCACCAAAAAAAGGATGCATCCAGTTGAGGAAGCATGCCAATGGCCAAAAATACGGCCATTGGCAATGTTCATTGATGCAAAATAAAAATAAAATAATTTGTTTTTTTTTTTATCCTGATCTCTGATGTTTAACCATAGCGCAGTGCCGCACAAACGCGCTGCACTCTAAAAACCAGAAAACCAAAAATTAAAATCCACAATTTGTGGATTTTATTGTAATTCTTAATTTACAATGCAAGGGAATGGCAGGCCGAAGACAACATGGCTACCGAGTAGAGGTTGCTAAGGGGGGGGAAGCTCAGTCTAAGAGATGTAACCAAGCATTAGTAGGCAATCCTATGCAAATGAGGATAAGGATAGTGAATCCCAAATTTACCTAGCAAATGAGCACAGTCAGTGGAGTATAGGAGTAGGATAAGGGGAGTATCAGAGTAGAAGATAGGTGACATCACAAGGGGGGTATGTATGAAAGAAGTGAAGCTCATTGGAGCAGAGTGGCATGTGTTTGCTGTCAGTTACTCATCACTGGAAGAGGTGTGTCAACAGGTACCCTAGTTAAGGCAAGAAATTGAAGGTGTATGCCGTGGATAACACTAAAGTTTCTTGTTGAAGTGCTTGCAATGCGTTTGCACGCAGGTGCTCGCCTGTATATCCGAGTAAGACTGTGTGCACGCGTGTGCACCTGTGTGCATGCATTTAAGCTGGAGTAAGCATGTCTAAGGTTGTTTAAAGTTGTGTGAGCACGTTTGTGCCGGTGTGCACATGTTTTAGCAAGAATAAGCAAGTTTTAGTTCGTGTAAGCATTTGTGCGTGTGTGTGAGCTGGTGTGAGCGTGTTTGCGCTTGTGTGTGTGGCTCTGCCCCACTGAGGAAACAGAAAGGGAAAAGGAAGCACAACAAATAGTAGGAAGTTAACCAGGGAATACTTGCAGAGCTAGTAGGTGAAAACAATCAGAATCAGGCAATTACACAAGCAGTACACTAGCCCAGCCCAGCACTTAAAACTCTGCAAACAACATTCCACTATGTTTCTCTCAGAGACACTGCAACACTGCAGTAAGCTAATAGAAGTGAAAACTGAAAAAGGTGTACTGAGACAAAGAAATGTTAGGGGCTGCCATTGCTGTTATAAGGCAACATATGCAACATGCTGAGGGTGGTGACAATGCAAATGCTGCTGGACAACCCACAGTGAGGAGACGGAGCAGAGTGTACAGGCCCAGGGTAACCTATCAGGGGCTACATGAGCTGGAGATAGTGGAGTGCCATAGAGTGGACAGAGACCTCATGCAGCAAATTGTTGAGTTGTGCAGGCAAAGCCTCACACACAGAACCAACAGAGGGGAACCCATCCCACTGGAAACGAAGGTATGTGTTGGCCTAAGAATATTAGCAACAGGTACCTTCCAGAGACCAACCTGCCTCCCAATTTCCTACAAATTGCTGTTGAATCCCTTGCCCTCCCTGTATCAATCCTAATAATAGCTTCATCTCAGAATCTAAGGTCCCATCTATCTGGAAAGAATTCTACACCATATCCATTCAGAAAGGAGGTAACTCCACTGACATTACAAACTTCAGACCCATCACGATCCTCTCACCACTCTCAGAAATACTGGAAAAATCCATGCACAAGCAAATCATGAAATACCTTCTACAGGAAAACTTGCTCACTCCTACACAGCATGGCTTTTGCCCTAAACATAACACTACAACTGCCCTTATATCCTTCACAAATACTACTTCTCTAGCCAGAGACAATAATATGTTGGTCTTCTGCCTATTCTTTGACCTTTCAAAAGCCTTTGATATGGTTTCTCACACTCTTCTGCTGAACAAACTGGCTAAGCTAAACTTCTCTCCCTCTACTACTACCTGGTTTTCCAGCTATCTCACTGACCATCTACAATCAGTGAGATGGCTCTCAGCTCTCTCCCCTCCTCTTCCTGTCAAAATGGGAGTTCGCCAAGGATCTAGCCTTGGCCCATTACTATTCAATATATTCACTAATCTACTCCACATCTCCTGTCCACTGTCATCCCTTGTACAATACGCAGATGACTCCACCATTATCACCATTGCAGATACTCACTCTGACCTTATCTCTGCAACTTACGCATCTTTTAACTCAGTCGAATCCTGGCTCTGTGACAAACAGCTAATTCTTAACCCAAAAAAGACAAAACTCTGGGCCGGATTCATGAAGGCTTGCACGGAGTCTAAGAGTAGAGTAAGACTCCATGCAGCCAACATGTCCACCGAGCGATCCAGGAACAGCCGGTAGGGGCGTGCAACAGAGCTCCTAAAATGACTCTTACATGGATATGGCTAGGATATGCAAATTATCTCAATTGCAGCCAAAAGCTATGCAAATGAGGTAAATTTGTGATCCAGGAAACCCAAACCTGTCCAAGTAAGAGTAGTGTTATTTGCAGAAATGTACTCCATTGACAAATGAGTACGGTTCTGCAAATAGCAAAACGGAGCCATGACAGCACCAAAAAAAGGATGCATTCAGTTGAGGAAGCATGCCAATGGCCAAACATACGGCCATTGGCAATGTTCACTGATGCAAAATAAAAATAAAATATTTTTTTTTATCCCGATCTCCGATGTTTAAGCGTTGCGCAGCACCGTGCAAATGTGCTGTGTTCTAAAAACCAGAAAAAACGATAATTAAAATCCACAAATGTGGATTTTATTGTAATTCTTAATTTACAATGCAAGGGAATGGCAGGCTGAAGACAACATGGCTACCGAGTAGAGGTTGCTAAGGGGACAAGCTCAGTCTAAGAGATGTAACCAAGCATTAGTAGGCAATCCTATGCAAATGAGGGTAAGGATAGTGAATCCCAAATTTACATAGCAAATGAGCACAGTCAGTGGAGTGTAGGAGTAGGATAAGGGGAGTATCAGAGTAGAAGATAGGTGACATCACAAGGGGGGGTATGTATGAAAGAAGTGAAGCTCATTGGAGCAGAGTGGCATGTGTTTGCTGTCAGTTACTCATCACTGGAAGAAGTGTGTCAACAGGTACCCTAGTTAAGGCAAGAAATTGAAGGTGTATGCCCTGGATAACACTAAAGTTTCTTGTTGAAGTGCTTGCAATGTGTTTGCGCACAGGTGCATGCCTGTATATCTGAGTAAGACTGTGTGCGTGCGTGTGCACCTGTGTGTGCACATTTAAGCTGGAGTAAGCATGTCTAAGGTTGTTTAAAGTTGTGTAAGCGCATTTGTGCCGGTGTGCGCATGTTTTAGCAAGAATAAGCAAGTTTTAGTTTGTGTAAGCATGTGTGCGCGTGTGTGAGCTGGTGTGAGCGTGTTTGCGCTTGTGTGCACAACACTGCCACCTGAGAAACAGAAAGGGAAAAGGAAGCACAACAAATAGTAGGAAGTTAACCAGGGAGTACTAGCAGAGCTAACAGGTGAAAACAATCAGAATCAGGCAATTACACAGGCAGTACACTAGACCAGCCCAGCCCAGCACTTAAGACTCTGCAAACAACATTCCACTATGTTTCTCTCAGAGACACTGCAACACTGCAGTAAGCTAATAGAAGTGAAAACTGAAAAAGCTGTACTGAGACAAAGAAATGTTAGGGGCTGCCATTGCTGTTATAAGGAGACATATGCAACATGCTGAGGGTGGTGACAATGTGAATGCTGCTGGACAACCCACAGTGAGGAGACGAAGAAGAGTGTACAGGCCCAGTGTAACCTATCAGGGGCTACATGAGCTGGAGATAGTGGAGTGCTATAGAGTGGACAGAGACCTCATGCAGCAAATTGTTGAGCTGTGCAGGCCAAGCCTCACACACAGAACCAACAGAGGGGAACCCATCCCAGTGGAAACCAAGGTATGTGTTGGCCTAAGAATATTAGCAACAGGTACCTTCCAGAGACCAACTGGTGATATGATGGGGATATCACAGGCATCAGCATCCAGGGTACTGCACCAGTACCTGGATGCCATGTCAGCACATGTCGGGGATCATGTATATTTCCCCAATTCCCGTGAGGTATTGGCCAGCAATATGCATCTCTTCCAGCAAAGAGACTGCATAGACTGCACGCACAATATGCATCAAAGCACCAGCCGGTGAGCATGGTAGAGTCTACTTTAACCGCAAGGGCTTCCCCTCCATCAACTGCCAGGTTGTGTGTGATGCCCAGGGCATAGGTTCATAGGTTCATAGGTTCATACTAGGCTATCTGCCCGAGGGCATTTACAAGCCTAGCCCATAGTTTTGTGGCTTACGCCACCCCTTTAGTATGGGGAACTATACCCATTATTTTGCTGTGCCTCTGTTGAGCAGTGACACTGAGGTAATCCCTGGGGTATATCTGCGATCTCCCATCCATTGGTCAAGATTTCTCTTGAACAAGGCCAGCGAGGTGCTCTGCCTCACATATACCGGGATTTTATTCCACAGCATAGGGAGTCTTTGGGTGATGAATCTATCCTCCAGCACATCCTATTAATAGCCGTGGTGAGGTTTAAGTCTCCCGCCTGTGGCTCTGACGGATCTAGATTTTTGAGGTGAAGCATATTCATCAAATCTGGGTTTGACATGGCCTTGTATGTTAGGCAAAGGTCACCTCTGAGCAATAAGCTTACTGAATAGAGCTGGAGTTCTTTCAGTCGGGCAGCATAGGACAGATGTTTGAGACCCTTTATCCTTTTGGTGAGGAACTTTGTGGCCTCTCCAGCTGCTGCAAGTGTCGGGTCAGATACATTCCGAATGGGGCATTGTACTCAATCATTGGTCTGATGAGTGATGAGTAAAGGGAGACTATGACCTCCCTTGATCTAGATGAGAATCCCTTCATGATAAGGTGGGCAATGTAGAAGGTCTTCCTAACTACTTTAGCTACATGGGTGTCGAATGACAGACTACTATCAACCTGGGTCCCCAGGTCCCTGATAACTTCTTCTGTGCTCAGTGGATTGCCACCTATTTGGTAGCTAGGGTAACCTTGTTTTTCCCCAAGGAATGACTATGCATTTTTTGGCATTTAACTTTAGGCCATGGCTCTGGAACCAGTTAACCGTTTCTGTGAGACCCTTCTGAAGGATATCTGTGTCAGATGTGTTTTCTACTATGGTGCCCAGTTTGCAGTCATCTGCAAACTTTGTCAGCCATAACCCTCCTGTGTTTGCTTGTACTTCGGAAAAGTAGATGCCAAACAAGAGTGGGCCCAGGACTGAGCCCTGTGGTACACCACTTGTGACAGGCTTTGAGTCTGACATGGCGCCAGCAACTCTGACCCTGTGGGTTCTGTCACTCAGCCAGTTTGCAACCCATCTTGTGATGTATGGGTTAACATTTAAGCTGATGAGTTTTTCAATGATACCCGAGTGGGGTATTGTATCGAAGCGAAGGCTCGCCAGATCGAGGTAGGCTGTATGGACTGCCTTTCCTCATCAATGAGTTTGGTGACTGTTTCAAAAAGTCAACCAAGTTTAGAAGGCATGATGTGCCCTTGACAAACCCAAACTGGGATGGATCCAAAGTCTGAAAATTCCCTATGTCTTTATTTATGAGGTCCATTATGATCCTCTCCATGGCTTTGCAGATAAGGCTTGTCAAGCTAATGGGCGGTAATTTCAGGGTCGGTGGAGGCACCGCCTTTGTGAAGTGGGACCACAGTTGCAGTGCGCCTCCTGGACGTGCGCCTCCCTGGGCAATCCAGAGGTAAGACTATGATTAAACAGCTGTCCTAGCTGTGGGTTTAATTCCTCGTTGAGTTCGTGGAGCACACAGCCGGGACACCATCAGGTCCCATGGATGCTGTGTTTTTGCTTTGGAGAGAGCATTTCTCACTTGGGCATTGGAGATGTTTGGGGCTGCAATCGCTTGGTATAGATATCTCTCCTTTGGGGGGAGGGAGTTTGCACTGAACCTGTCAGCCAGTATGTTGGCAATGTCTGTAGGATCAGTAATCTTCACATCATTTTGAACTAGTTCTGAGCATATCTGGGAGTTTCCTCCCAGGTTTCTAACATAGCTAAAGAAGGCCTTATGATTGTCTTTTGAGTCTTTAGCTATTTTTCTCTCAAAATTTGCTTTGGATGATTTTATGAGAGCTCTTAGTTTTTTACTTATAGTGATCAAGGGTGTCTTACCTTTTAAGGATTTTGCTCTATCTTGTAGTAGCTTCCTCCTTTTGTTGTAGAGTTTGTTTATGGCTGGGGTCCACCAGACTGGACGCTTGCCTTTGGTACAAAGAGTCTTTGTTTTGCTTGGGATTGCCTTATCCAGGCAGTCCTGCAGGTGCTGGTAGAAGGCATTTGTAAGTGATTCAGCGGCTTGAGTACTGTTTTCCGGGGGCGCGGGGGCCTTAAAGGAGACCACACTAGTCTTTAGAAGTGTGAAGGCGGCTGTCTAGAAGTTCTTTACTGTGGTCTTTTTATTTCAGGTGGGGTGGGATGAGGACCTCCAGCGAGATTAGTTTGTGATCTGATCTCACCAGTGAGGGGTATACTTCGGTGTTGAACATTGTGCTCCCATGTTCGTGATGATGAGATCAAGTATGTTTTCTCCTCTTGTGGGATGGTGACTAGTTGTTCCATGGCATTTGAGTTTATGAATTCCAGGAACTTTTGGGCTAGGGTGTTTGGGCTTGAGTAGTGTTCCCAGTCTATATTAGGGTAATTGAAGTCACCTAGTATGATGGTGTTTGGTGATACATTTATCCCTCTAGTGTTTTCAGGAAGGCCATGTGAGGTTCCTGAGTTTGTGAGGGTGGCCTGTAACATGCTACAATTTGCAGAGCAGTCTTGCCTATGGTTAATTGCACCTGGATGGTCTCCGATGCATCGTCGTTGCCACCAGTCTTGAGGTGTGGGTGTCTTTGATGAATATGGATACCCTCCTTTCTTGGTATTGTCCAGATTTTGGGGCGGAACGCATGATAAGAGGTAAAACCTGATAGTGCTGGGGTGCTCTCAGGAGCCTTGAACCAGGTTTCTGTCACTGCACAGACATCGATGTTCTCCATACTGAGAAGGGCCTCGAAAAGTGCATTTTGAGATTTAGACTTCTGGCATTGAGCAGCATTACCCTTAGTTTTTCCTTTTTGTGTTCTAGGGTGGTAGGTTTAGAATTTGAGCCTTGCCTAAAAAGGCACTATGGGGTGGCAAGAGCCTTTGCCAATATCCGAATCCCAGGGTGACAGGTGCAAGCCGTCCCTTGAAACAGCTTGTCCAGCATGTCATCCCAGGCAGATAGACATTGGATCCCCTTTGAATGACACCAGAGTTTAAGCCAATTGTTAAAGCTGATCATCTTATCTCTGTATTGTGGCATCATTCTTGGTGAAGGTAGGATACTGCTCAAGGTCAGGGTCATACCTGCCTGGGCTACATAATCAGAGAGCTCCTCAATGTCTCTTTCATGTAGTCCAAGGAGGTACGTCTCAGGTCGTTTACACCAGCATGGACAATGACTGAGTCGTATTTGTACCTGCTGTTGAGAGACCTGAGTGCTTGCGTTATGTGGCGGATTCTAGCGACGACAGGCAGCTTACTGTGACCTTCTCCTTACTCAGTCTGGTGGCCGGGGCCAGTGTGTCTGACTATGGAGTCACCGATGACTAGTGTGTCTGGCATTGTGTTTGGCCTTAAGGGCTGTGACTGTTTGACACTCTGACTGTGAGGTCTATGTGTTGCAGGTGTTGTGTTCTGAGGTGGTGGTTGTTTGGGTGTCTGCTTTGGTGGCCTCTGCTGTTTTGGTAGATTTTTGATCAGAGCCGTATGTCTTTGTGTGTTTATGTGTATGATTTGAGGTTGTGATGGTACTATGTGAGACTGGGTCTATAGTGTGTGTGGTAACCTTCTCCTCCTGACTGGTCTTGCCAGTCCTATGTTGAGAGAGCTCAGCCTCCAGTTTGGCCGTATAGTTGCATCTCTCATGTATTTGTGTTTTGTGGGAGGAGGAGAGGGTTGTGTACATGAGGCAATTGTAACATTGCCTCAATATTCCCAGGTTCACCAGCTGAGCAGGGAGGACACTAGCAACTGATCCTCGACATGCTAGAAGGACTAGACAAAAACTTTAAAAGAGATTCCGGGGATGTGGGTGACCGAGAAATGGGGTTGCCTTTTGGGTGCTATCTATAAGAGTGCCGATCAAGGTAATAAGTACTGTAGGAGCAAGTGCTAGGTTTAACAGATAGAGAAAAGTCTACTTGGAGTCAAGTAGAGATGATCTTTTTAGGTATTAGAGAAAGTGCTAGTAACAGGGATGCTTAACGGTAAGATTGAAAAGAATGCACTCTGCAGTGTGCACTAGAGAAGTTAGATATGAAAGTAGGTAACTTGAGTTTTACCTGTTTAAAAGTTAAGGTTTAGTGGAGAGTTACTATTTTTAAAACAGCAAGATGGACTGAAAGGGGTGGTTACTTTTGTATTTTGGTACTATGAAATACTGTAGGATGGCCAATAAATTTAAATAATTGAAGGGGTGGGATTTCAAAAGTGATGGTTTTGTGATTACTCACATAAGCCAGTGAAAGTAGAGAGAAATGAGATATATGGTCAGATTAACATAAGTGGCCAGCAACTAGAAAGACAGTGGTATTTAACAAGACAACTTAAATGGGTGGGAGGGCAGGAAAAAATTCTGCCTGACTCAGAACAGAGGGAGCTGTGGTCTCTTTTGAAGTTTTAATATGCTGTTAAAACAGAATGCAAGCAAAACACAAGATAAAGAAAACAAACTACAATATTCAAAATATAGAAAGGCAATACAGAAATACAAAAATAACAGCAAACTAACCTTTCCTTCACAGCAAAGTGTAGCAGAGTCTGGATGAGCCTTTCTGGTAAAGCATAAGGCATAATACTGAATGTGTGTGCTGGCTGCCCTGGAAGTTACCATGATTCCCATATCTGGTATCTGACACAGCTGTCACAGACATTTGCCATTGGGGACATCCCTCATGGTCACCTAGTGTGGGATGCTGGCTATGCACTGGAGCCGTGGCTGATGATACCCATCAGAAATGCACACACACCTGAACAGGAATGCCATAATGAGTCACACGCACAAACACGAAATGTAATCGAGCGTGTGTTTGGGCTGCTCAAGTCATTGTTCCGGTGCCTGGACACATCTGGTGGAGCCTTGCAGTACTCACCAACTACATGTACTCAAATTGTCATGGTATGTGCTATGCTACATAATATGATCCTGCAAACACAGCTGCAGCAGGAGTAGCATAGGCCCGGGCCAAACAGCCCCCCACCATTACAAAGGCCATCACAGGCAGAGCGTGACTCGGAGGAGGAACAACCTGAGCCTGCCCCAGTAGGTAGAAGGAGGCGTGCCCAGTATGCTTTGGCCTTGGCAAAGAGGCAACGCATAGCACATACACTGGCACAGTAGGAACCCTGGAAATGATACCACTCTCTGACACATACATATAGTAAAAGGGATGCCTAACTTGACACTACCTGTTTTCAAACATGTATAGGGAGTGTAGTATGTGCATCCGACATAGGCAGCCCTGCAGCCCCACCTGAGGCATGATTGCCATGTGTTAAGCAATATAAAGCAGTGCTAAACAGCTTTTACCACCATTCAGTATATGTAAACAAAATTGCACACACTAACTAGCATAACTGTGGTTAATGTTGAGCAATATTGGGCAACGTTCAGCAATGTTGGTTAACGTTGAGCAATGTTGGACAAGCTTGGTCTAAGTAGGGCACAGCTGAACAAAAGCCAACATGCTCATATTTGCTCTACTGGCCCTTAGGCATTCTGGTCAGTATGAAATTATAAAGCAGTGATAGTCCTCGAACCCAGAACACTGTGCACTATAGTCATAGCACTAAACCACTAAACCATGACAGTATTTGAGTGGTCAGCCTGTATGAAGAAATGTTGATAAGTCTATGCAAAGTATCTCATGGCAACCCTGCAGGCACATCATAATCCCTGTCGAGTTATGATACAAAGGTGAGCCCTGTAGTAAGAATAGAACCTGATTTTCAACACACATATAGTATAAATGTTAATATTGGTCATGTTTGCACACATCAACAAATGTAGTGGACTTCAGACAGCAACATACTGAAAGGTCACACTAGGCATGCTCACACACTTGAATAAATGAGACAAATGTCAGGCAACAAAACACTTAGGCCATGTCTGAGTACAGCCGTGGGCCACACATATCTGGCGGTTGCATGTGTTAACCCAGGAACCTCTCACTATTCACCAATCCGCCTTGTGCACACAGTTATATGACAACAGGCACATATATAATATAGTGGAACCCTGTCATAATCAAATATGTTCTGCAGATACTTAGGTTGTTCATAAAAAGTGGGAAAGCAAAGAAGATAAAAAACCTGCAATCAGTATCATCAATAAACAATGTGCATCCCGAACATTATCATAGGTTCATAGGTTGATACTAGGCTATCTGCCCTAGGGCATTTATAAGCCTAGCCAGAGTGTGTTTGGCTTTCGCAACCCTGTTAGATTAGTATACTCTGCCTGTGAATAGTAGGTCACACAAGATAGCCCATTTACGTTTAGTTAATTGTGCCTCTGTCTAGCAGAGACCCAGAAGATATCCCAGGGGTAAACATACGATCATCCATCCACTTGTCAAGATGTCTCCTGTGGGTGGTCAGTGGGGGGCTCTGCCTATGCAAGACTGGGATCTCATTCCAGAGTTAGTGGAGCCTCTGGGATAAGAATCTGTCCCTCCAGCATGTCCTATTAATATCTGTGCTGAGGTTTAAATCCCTGGAGCGTGTAGCTCTAAGGAATTTGGATATCCTGAGGTGGAGCATGTCCATTAATTCTGGGTTGGACATGGCTTTAAACAACAGGCACAGATCGCATCTGAGTAGGCGGTAAGCGACTGAGTAGAGCTGGAGTTACTTTAGTCGAACTGTGCAGGGCATCTGTGTGAGTCCCTAGATCTACTTGGTGAGGTACTTTTGTGGCCATTACAGTTGCTGCAGGTGTCGGGTAAGGTACATCCCAAAAGGGGCATTGTATCCAGTCATGGGCCTAATGAGTATAGGGGCACAATGACCTCACTTGATCTAGATGTGAAACCTTATGGGATAAGGTGGGCTATATAGAAGGTCTGTCTAACCACTTTGGCAACGTAATTGTCAAAGGCGAGAGTACTAACTACTCGTGTCCCCAAATCCCTAATAACTCCTACCGTACTTAATGGATTACCACCTATGCTGCAATGTGTGGGCATGTTGTTATTCACAAAGGGGATGGCTATGCATATAATGGCATTTAGCTGTAGGCCATGGCTCTGGCACCAGTTATCCATCTCTGTGAGACCCTTTTTGAGGATGCTTGTGCCAGCTGGAGAGTTGATTATGGCATCCAGTTTGCAGTCATCTGCGAACATGGCAGCCATATTCCTCTTGTGTTAGCCTGTACATCAGAGAAATATATACTGAACAAGAGAGGTCCCAGGACTGAGCCTTGTGGGATGCCATGTGTAACTGGTGTAGAGTCAGACATGGCACCTGCAATACTGACCATGTGGGTGCGATCCCTGATCCAGTTAGCAATCCATCTTGTGACATATGTGTCAATATCGAAGCTGGTGAACTTATGTATAATGCCCGAGTGGGGTATTGTGCTGAAGGGTTTTGCAAGGTCCGAGTAGGCTGTGTGGACTACCTTCCCTACGTCTATGGACCTGGTAACTGTTTAAAGAAGTCGACCAGGTTCAAGAGGCAAGATCTGCCCACAACAAAGCCGAATTGGGTAGGATCCAGTGTCTGCAGGTCCTCGATGTCTATGTGTATGAGTTCCATGACGATACGCTCCATAGCTTTGCAGACCAGGCTAGTTAGGCTTATAGGGCGATAGTGTCCGGGGTCCGTTGTGGCACCACCTCTGTGGAGCGGGACCACTGTTGCTGTACGCCATTCCTAGGATACATATCCTGTAGTAACTCGGATACTGAACAGTGACTTAATGTGAGGGTTACATTCGTCTTGAAGCTTGTGTAAGATGAAGGCAGGGACACCATCTGGTCCCATTGAAGCTGTGTTTTCTGCTTTGGAGAGGGCAGCACTCACCTGTTCATCTGTGATGTCAGGGAGGCTATGGAGGATGGACATTTTCTCTTTGGGGGGATGGGGGGAGACATTTGCAATGAACCTGTTTGCAGGATGTTGGCAATGTCTGTGGGTTCAGTGTTTGTTTCGACATTATGCAGTAACTCACAGCATATCTGGGAGTTTCCACCCAAGTTCCTGACATAACTAAAGTAGGCCTTGTGATTGTCCTTAGTGTCTGGTGCAATTTTCCATTAGAAGCGGGCCTTAGATGAATTCATGAGTGATCGCAGCTTTTTGCTAGTACTGATCAGAGATGCCTTCCCTTTTTGGGATTGTGCTCTGTCATGTAGTAGCCCCCTCTTTTCGTTGTATATCTTATTAATGGCCGGGGTCCACCAGACAGGTCTCCTGCCTTTGGAGGAGTGATTCTTGTTGTTATTTGGGATAGCATGATCCATACATTCCAGTAGGTGTCCATAGAATGCGTTTGTAAAGGATTCAGTGGTCTGAGCCATATTTACCACTGTCCCAGGGTCTTTGAAGGATACCACCTTGGTTTGGAGAAGTGTGATGTTTTCTTTTGAGAAGTTCTTCACCGAGATTACCTAAGATGGGGGTGGGGACGGGATATGGATGTCCAGTGAGATAAGTGTATGGTCTGACCTTACCAATGAGGGGTATACCTCTGGTGTGGAACATAGAGTCCCCATGTTGGTGATGATCAGGTCCAATATCTTTTCCCCTCTTGTGGGTGTGGTGACCAGTTGTGCCATAACATTTGAGTTTATAAATTCTAGCAACTGTTGGGCAAGGGTGTTGGGGCTTGAGTAGTATTCCCAGTCAATGTTTGGGCAGTTGAAGACACCCAATATAATGATGTTTGGAGAGACCTTCATATTCTCCAGTGTTCCCAGGAAAGCCGAGTGGGATTCCTGAGTTTGGGAGGGTGGTCTGTAGCAGGCTACAAACTGAAAGGCAGTTTTGCCCACTGTTAGTTGCACATGTATGGTCTCCGATGCTTCGTGCTGTGCTACTAACCTGGAGGTGTGTGTATCTGTGATGTATATGGATACTCCCCCTATTTTTGTTGGCCAGTCCGAGTCTTGTGGCCGAAAAGCATGGTATGAAGTATAACCTGGTAGTGCTGGTGTGTCATCCCTGGCTGACAGACACTGGATCCCCTTTGAATGACACCAATATGTTAGCCAACTGTTAAAATTGATCAGTTTGTCTGTATACTGTGACATCATTCTTGGTGAGGGTAAGATGCTACACAAGGTCAGGGTCATACTGGTCTGGGCTACATGATCAGAGAACTCCTCTATGTCTCTTGTCATGTAATCCAGGGAGGAACATCTGAGGTTATTCACACCAGCATCTACAATGATGGAGCCGTATTTGTACTTGCTTTGGAGTGACCTGAGTGCATGTATTATGTGGCAGATCCTGGCACCCGACAGAGAGCTCAAAGTGACCTTCTTCTTGTTCAGCCTGGTGAGTGAGATGTCAGTGTGTCTGACAATACGAGTCACCTATTACGAGTGTATTAGGTGTGTTGTTTAGCCCTAAGGGCAGTGACTGTGTGGCACACTGACTTTGTGAACTATGTGATATGTGGGTATTGTTGTGGGGTAGCAGTTATTGTTTGGGTGTCTGCTTTGAAGGTCTCTGCTGCTTAGGCAGAGTTTATTTAGAGCCTCCGAGTATGTTTTTGTGTGGTAATGTATTTTGTTTGCTGTCGCAATAGGTCTATGTGAGACTGGATTTGTGGTGTGTGTGGTTACCTTCACCACCTGATAGACTGTGCCAGTCATGGGTCGAGAGAGCTCAGCCTCCTGATTGTCTATATAGTTGCATCTCTCACATATTTCTGAGTTTGTTGGGAGGAGGAGAGGGTTGTCTGTGTACATAAGGCAGTTGTAACATTGAGTCAAAATTCCAATATTCACCAGCTGGACTGGAGAGCACACACGAAACTGACCTTTGGACATGCCAGGATATTATGATGACATACTCTGTTGACTGATCACAAAGGATCAGTAGGGTATTATGTGTGTAAAAGAGTATAACAGGGGTTTAGTGCTCAGGTTTGTCGGTGTTTTGGAAAGATTATCTGCAAAGAAGTCCAGACAGAACCATGACACCTCCTTCAGCTATGTCATAAATAGCAATGTACACTCATATATGTCCTGAGTCAGGGCCAACTGTACCTGACTGACAATGCCGACATCCTGTCAGACAGGCCCATACATGCATACCCACCTCCCACTGACAAAAGGCCCTATCATCATACCAGGAGATATCACATGCAGAATGGGTAAACAGCTCCTCCCAAAGCTGAAAACATGCCATCAATTGGATTACATTGTTTCCCTATATGTGTCATAAGTGAACTACAGAACAAACAGACCCTGCACCTGAACAGTCTGTTGAGCCTCACCCTCTCTGCTGATCTGAAACTGTTGAATGTGTTACAGCAACATATGGCACATCCCACAAGTGTTGGTGCACAACAGACCATGGGAACTATAGTCCTATAAGCCTATGAAGTCTGATCTGCAAGGCCATGGAGTCCATCATGATTGAAGTCACAAACAGAGCTATTGGAAGCCAACAAACACACAGCCCTACCAACTGTGGTATGTTCATGGGCAGATCATGGTTCCCAAACCTGGTAGACTGTTTGCAAGGCAGCCACCCAGGACATACATCACTGAAAGGAGTTACACACATCCCACATAGACTTTGAATAGCCCTTTATCAACATCCCAAACACATGTCGTATCCACAAAATCAACAATCTGTGCATAAATATGTATTGTCATATGAAGGAATGGCAATTTGTCCACAGATAGATCACACAAGCTAAGAATTGTGGAGTCCTGTTCAAGCTGTTAACACCTGCTGACCCACATGGTTCATTCCTGGGATTGCATAAAACAAAGTGTACACACATTACCATGTCCAGTCTGATGATGTCAGCATCCTACAAATATAGCAGGAGAAAAGAAACCACCCAGTAGAGCATATAGCGTGTTGTGTTAATGTGTATCTCTCTAGTATCATAACATAGTTAGGTAGGGGTTTGAATTCTGCAATTGCTGAGTATGTGTTTGTGTGATTTCCTTGGAGAAGAGTGCCCTTTTTGGGGACTAGGAACACATTAAAAGAAGGAGATTCCACTTTGGCAAGTCTGATGATGTCAGTGTCTCACAAATACAGCAGTGGAAACAGAATTCCCCAGTAAAGCATATAGTGCATTGTGTTAATGCGTATCTTTCTAGTATCATAATATAGTTAGATAGGGGTTTGAATCCTGCAATTGGTGTGTGTGATTTCCTTTGAGAGGACTGCCCTTTTTGGAGACTGAGAAAACACATTAAAAGAGGTAAATTCCTCTTTGGCAAGTCTGATGATGTCAGTATCCCACAAATACAGCAGTGGAAATAAAAACTTCCAGTAAAGCATATAGCATGTCATGTTAATACTTATCTCTCTAGTATAATAACATAGTTAGGTAGGGGTTTGAATCCTGCAATTGCTGAGTGTGTGTGGGGAGGTATGTGTGTGTGTAATTTCCTTTGAGAGCAGTGCCCTTTTTGGAGACTGGGAAAACATATTAAAAGAGGTACATTCCTCTTTGGCAAGTCTGATGATGTTAGCATCCCACAAATACAGCAGTGGAAATGAAAACTCCCAGTAAAGCATATAGCACATCGTGTTAATGCGTATTTCTCTCGTATCATAACATAGCTAGGTAGGGGTTTGAATCCTGCAATTGCTGAGTGTGTGTGTGATACTGTTGATCAATGTGATGTTGGTTTTGCTTTTACTACTGTATGACATATCAGTAAAACAACAGTATGCCCATTGCACACTTCAGGTATCTGTGTGGCAAATAAATATATGTACATGTGACCTCAATTGGTAACTGTGTGGCAAAGACATGTATGTACATGTGACCTCAATTAGTTCATAGGTGTGAAGCCTGCTTTCTACACGAATACATCTGTTACCATTGACAGTTTGTGCTGCTGCTTCTCTGATCGTAGGTCACATATGTATGTATGTGACAAGGCCAGCCACTCTAGTGATCTGTGGCCTAGGTCATCTGTGTCACACACACACATGACAGTTTCTATAGAATAGTGTGAGTGAGGGTTCGTGCCTGTGGCTTATTTCAGACATGTTCAAACACAACACAGTCTGTCAATAATGGGCATTCATTATAGGTGTGCAACAACTCCGTGGATATGCATACAGAGCCCTTATTGCTTATGTGATACACTGAGGGACATCAGCATACCTTTGGAAATGTGAATACCAAAGGACAGATGACATCACATGTGGCTGTATGTACACATCGGTACCCCTGCTACATGTTGTGGGCTACTACCAATGTGGTACTGTTAGGATACTATGTATAGTAAATGTGGATGACTATGCTATAGTTGGCTTATAGCTTCACAGCTTGGGTTGGTCAACAGGTATCTGCCTGTATGATACCCTTGTGGAGGATAAGTGTCTAATCTGGAGAATGCATTGTAGGCCACTGTATGTATTACCAGATGTGGACGGACATATCCCTAGTGTGTCTTCTTGTACCTAGGACAGCCACATGCCAAACAGGAGTGGTCACGGGAATGTGTGGCAGTCAATACCACTGGTTACTGGTATAGTATAGTACCGGAAGGATTCAAATGCTACTGTTTATCCTACAGCTGTGTGTCAGTTGTCAAGACATCATCTAATGATTGGTTAAAATCAGGCTGTTGAGGTTATGTACACTACCAGAATGCAAACTAATGACTGATATTAACAGTATCACCCACAGCATAGTGTCAAACCATGTCATACACACATGTGTACCCAAGTTGTAACATATGTGTAGTAAAATGCATACTGACCATCAATAGGAAATATGAAGTATTAACACTGTGTAATACAGGGCATGTCACCCTTCCCATGTGTCCACCATGCACGTACATGCAGACAGTGCACCTCCACCATGTTCACAAATGTACACCTGCAAATCTGTACTGCACACATCACACACATACCGTCCACTCACCAACACATGCTGCCAGTACCACACACATCAGCCAAGTGGCACATAGGCGGACAATCCATTTTTGGAATTGACACTGGTGTAAACAATACTACATTGATAATCATAGCTGTAATGCATCATGCCTGCTCAGATATACCTACAAGGATATCATTACACTTTACTGTTGACAACATGCTAACATTGCTACACTGCTATTAGGTCACCCTGTGCATCAGCACCATGTTAGCCTGTTCCTGCATCAATGTCACAGATGACAGGAGGTGGCACAGTGTCATCATATGCACAGGGTGTGTTATTGGTTTGCCAGAGCCCGACAATGACCCATGCAATCGACATGTATGTGTGTCTGTGTGTGTGAGGGACAACAGTACAGTATGGGTCAGTGTTGATGTAATGTGTGTGTGTATGTGTTAGCCCTAGGTGTTTGGTTTATGTTTGTGTGTCTGCATGCACACAGTTCCACCATGTGGCTGCCAAATACGGGAGGTTGTGGGACAGCCACAGACTGTACCTGCCAGGATGTACAGATCACTGTCTCCGGCCATGGACACGGTACCTGTGCCTGGCAGGGGTGACACAGACAGTATCGGGTACTAAGCCAGACTGGGTACTATCATCAGAGGCAGAGGGATGTCGACTGGACCCATGTCCCTGCTGGGACTGGCCAGAGCCACGTGTACATGGTCGTCTAGGACGGTCTATTGACAGCCGAGCCCCAACATTGCTGGGGCTGGTACTGCCACGATGGGAGCGGCTGGGACTTGTGTGTCGTCTGCGATGACTGCCAGCTGATGATGTTGCTGGCATACATCCATGTACTGCACTTTCCTGGTGCATGGACATTACATTGCGGAGGACATCTAGTGTCTCCCCCCAACATCTATCAATGACCTTGGTGTAATTACAGATGGCACCAGCAAGGTCACGAATACTGTCATTGATAGTGGTGTTATGAGCCCTCTGTGCCCTTAGTCCCTGCCTGGTGTACCGTTCCATACGTGCCTGTGCCTGCATTACAGCCTGGAACATACCTGAGGTTGTGAGACCTGTGGGGGCATGTCTGCCAGGGGCATTATGACCAGCAGTGCTCCCACGAGAACCCCTGGACATATGCCTATGTGGTACCATTCCAGGTGTCTGGGTATGGCTGCTGTGTGGGGTTGCATGTGCCATAGATACCACACTATCCTGGTCAATGCCTACTGTATGCTGTTCCTCAGCTAAGGCCATTGGTGTTGAGGGATGCATTGGCAGTATGTATGTGCGCATAGATGGGGTGGAAAGCTGTGTACTGTCGATTGGCGGACCAACAACAGACCCAGTCAAACCTACCTGTGCCACAACACATGTATCATCATGCCCACTATTTGTGGCAGGGACTTCAGGTTCCCTGCTGCACTCATCCAACAATACGCTTTACCGCTGTACAGGATGTTAGCACACATGCACACATGCACACATGCACACATGAACACAAGCACACATGGACACATGCACACATGCACACATGCACACATGAACACATGCACACATGCACACATGCACACATGCACACATGCACACATGCACACATGAACACATGCACCCATGCACACATAAACACATGCACACATGCACACATGCACATATGCACACATGCACATATGAACACATGAAAACATGAACACATGCACACATGCACACATGCACACATGAACACATGGACACATGAACACATGAACACATGCACACATGCACACATGAACACATGCACACATGCACACATGCACACATGTACACATGAACACAAATACACTACTCAGTCAAGTTGACACACACACACACACACACACACACACACACACACACACACACACACACACACACACACACACACACCAACAGCAATACGGAACATATTCATTAGTGGTTGATGGTGGAGTACAGTATCACAAGCCAAAGAGTCCTAACACATGTGTCAGCATGCAGGATGTGTCTTGCTCAACAGCATGCAGTGCAAGTGTAGAGAGTCCTTGTTGATAACAGTAGACATGTCTTTTATGCATGTTTGTTCAATGATTGGCCTCACCCTGGAACACAATGTGTACATGGATACAACATTGCCATGCAAGTCTGAAACGCTTTCCAATGCCCTGTGCACCATCACTCATAGGTATACATACCATGGCTGGATGCATACAACTGTCAGGTGTATAGCAATGACTGCTATGTATAGTACTGTAGTTACTGTAACTGGATGTAGTGTAGTACTATGAGCCATCATCAGGCAGCATCATGTGATCACTCAAGTCCACTAATGTATGTCACACTGGCAACTATCTTGCTGTACCTGACCTGCACCACTTTGGCTACATTAACCATTTCACAGCCATTTGTTACATGGGTATGTAAGGGGTTCAATAGGGAGCATTGCCTAACATGAATGTGTTCTGTGTTGAAGCGTGTCACACCACCTCATGATAGCCCTCTACCCCTCAGGTATGGTATGTGTGCTGTCTTGATGACATTCGGGATACTGGAGTATGACCTTACAGCAGGTGTCTACATATGCCATGTGTATCATATTAACACTTACTGCATATGACAAAGTGTTGTATGTTGTGTGCATGTGTATTGACTCTGTCTATACAATGTCCACTACAGTGTACCACAATTTGTTGGGATGCTCTGTGTATTGCATGTGTTTGAGGCAGCTACTCATGTTACTGGGATGTGCATAGTCCCACAGAGAACATGCAGAGCATGCATTATGTGTAGGTGTTTTACATGTGTATATGGCCTACAACTCTCCTATGACATGCACATGTTATATGCTATATCAAATGTAGAACACTCACCAGCATGGGTCTGCTGTCCTGCTATCACACCAGAGGGACATACAAGGATATGAGACAGTTTGTCAGTGTCAGCAACTATGGCATTGCTGCTGTGTGTTTGCAATTTTACAGTAGTACAAGAGGTGACAGTCACAGGCATACAGATTATGTTCCAAATTATCAGTATTGCATGACACCAGGCTCCACATCTTCTGAATACACAGTACACATTTAATAAATGCATGTTCTAACAATTGAGCTAACAGTAGTCTACAGATATGCCATGTTACCTGCACGCTCTGAGTCGACGTGCTGGGTGACTCCGGCCTCCATGATGACACATGTCTGTTGTACTGGTTGGCCAGGAGCCGCCATGCTGAGGAGCAGCTCTTCCACTCTGGTGAGGGGTGGATGTGTTGCTGCACCACCACCCATCTGTGGACATCGGAGGCATGCTGCCGGACATGTCTGATTAAATCACTGCAGTGATGGCGTACCTGCTCATACGTCCGGTTATGCATGCCTACATCATTCACCCGATGAACAACATCCTGCTACAGTGCAGTGCGCCCATGCTGGTCCTGGCTGGTTCTGGAGAACCGCAGGTTGTGATGTTGTATCAGGGCATCTATGATGACTTCCTCCTCCTCAGGGGAATACGCAGGTTTTCTGTTGTGAGACATGTCCCTGGAAGGCAATAAAACAGTAATTGTGAGCAAGGCATGTGGCACACTTAACATTCTAAAGTACAGACATCAATGAAATGCCATATATAGCAACCTATTGGCTGTCAGTAGATACACACTTTTAATACCACATATCACTGCTCAGCCCACAACTGCCTGACAGTGCCTGGCACATACTATATACCAAACCATGTTCTGCACAGCAACAAAGTGAAACCAGTATGTAAGACTATACAACCGTACATGGCACACTGTATGTGACACAATGCACCACCTAGCCACAGGAGGTGTATTTGAAGCTAATGCATGCAGACATTTGTCATCCACTGAAATGAATGTAAAGTACAGTTACAGTACTACCAGTACACCACACTACTTGTTGATAGCAAACCCCTCAGTAACATATGTGCACATTCATCACTATAGGTGGCATACTGCTGTACTACACTATACATGTTGCTAGATATGCACTTATATCCTGTGACACACATACCACTGAGGCCATGTTGCAGGCATACCCACACACACATCAGACATACCTACAAGACACAAAGGTATGGCAACCCAGATGAGTTTTACCTGTGTACCATACAGTACTGTGTGTCAGCACCTACAAAACCTCATGCCTGAGGTATGTAATGTGTGAGGACTACAGGTAACAAATAAAACAGTGTTTCCAAGCAATGTGGATATACACCATACTGTGCTGTTTAGGCCTACAGCTTCAGGTAGTACTACAGTTCATACGGGATTTGTATTCACTAGTGTTAACAATCAATAAGCATACATGTACTGCTTTAGCCTACAATAGCACACTCCAGTCAACACCATGGGACTACGTCACACCGTATGCCATACTGCTTTTCCTGCCTAGCAATAGCATACATATCTTTTGCTGGGATCAGAGCTACAACACTACATACCATGATATACACAGTTTCCCAGTAGGCTATCACACATATACACAACTTTGACACATTCGCCTACATATTCACCATCGCACCCAGTCAACCTCACATAGCAAGTAATGCAACAAGTACATGTATGTGTGTATTGGGTCCTAGGTAACTAATAGGCTATTATCTGTAGGGCCTATGGAAGCCTAGCCATATGGTACCCTGCCCTTCAACACCCATGTAATGTAGGTTCATGTGCCCCTGTCATGCAGAGCCACAGAGGTGATTCCCGGGTTATGTTTCCTATCTCACATCCAATCATCATGATTATTCATGACAACTGCTAATGAGGACCTTCATTTGCTATTGATAGGTAGTTAGTTCCAGAGTATGGTATGTGTCTGAGATGATAATGTACCACTCCAGCATGTTCTGCTTTTTGAAGTTACAAGGTTTAGATCAGTACAGTGTGTAGCTTGTATGGAGTTTAATCTGTTTATATGGAGCATGTCCAACACCTGTGGGTTTGGCATCGCTTTGTATGTTAGGCAGAGGTTGCCTCTGGGTAGGCGGTATGCGACACAGTGTAGCTGTGGGTTTGTAAGACAGTCTGCATAGGGCAGCTGTTTGAGTCTGATAATACTCTTTGTGAGGAATGTGTCTGGCATCTACAGTTGCTGCGGATGTCTTCTGAGGTACATACCAACAGGGCCATTGTACTCTATGATGGGTGTTATGACTGATGAGTAGAGTGGGACACTGACCTCTTTTTCCATGGATGACACACCTTTTCTGATGACATGTGGACCGTACACAGTTTACATGACTAGTGTGGCACTGTGATTATCAAAACGGACACTACTGTCCACCTGTGTCCTGTAGTCTCTTATCACACTTTTAGTGCTGAGCAGACTACCACCTATGTGGTAGTTTATGGGTACAGGGTTTTTAACAAAAGGGATGGCAATACGTTTACAACATTGAGCTTGTGCGTACATATGAACATCCATTGGTGTACATATAGATATACATATAGGCACATATACAGTCCACCTTTCATGGTGGGAATATCAATTATGCAAAGGTTGAGAGGGATACAGTTATGTAATGATATTGCACAGTCTTGTGCAGAATGCATGGAAGGTATTCTCAGCCCATGTATCTTTAGCAGGACCCCCTGTCTGGAAGACTAAAAACCTAACAAATCATACCCATGGCGTTTAAACACCACATGTCATATGCCAGCACTGTATGCTGTCTTGTTTGCCACACACTACAACCTACATATAAATATGCACATAACAACCTGCACCAACATATAAATGTCCACCCTTCACAAACAGTTGCAGTATGTCCCTTGCTCTATGCTCATGTTCAGATGGTAATATATCGGACACATAAATATCTCTCCATATGTGTGTGCCATACACACACAAGGTCCACACTGTTGTAAGTCCGTACATTTCACGGATGACCTGTTGGGCATTGCTAAAACATGGACATTTGTCACATGTGTGCATACAGTAATAGTACAGGGAGTATATATAGCTGCAAATGCTACATTACTATACTAGCCTGGTACAGCAGTTGCCAATGCTAAGCTACACATTATGTGACTATCATGCATGTCTTACTCTGTCACATCCAAGTTTATATAGATGTTTGCACTACTCCCACAAACTGCCATTAAACACAGTACTGTACAGACCATAGATAACATGTTCAGATGTTTGACATATAATGCTGAGCTACATATGTCACAGTTATGTCCCACTGCACACAGCTACACACTAATTTGTCCATGGCAGTAGTTATGCATGGCATCAGTGCATACATACCTACTGCTGCCACATTTGCATGTTTCAGAGTATGTACAGTACTATTCATAAACATCTACTACTTGCTGGTAACTACATATATGTTACATACCTGTTTGTCACTTTCAGGTCCGTCTGTGTATGCTTTGACAACTTTTTTTTTTTTATTAAGTAAAGTTTTTTACTTAAGATTTATTTTTGGTTATTAATTAAGTTTTTTTTTTCTTAATTAATATATTTAGTTAATAATTAAGTATATATATATATATATATATATATATATATATATATATATATATATATATGTTTACTTAATAAAATATTTCTTTTTAAGTAATATATTTTGTCACTACTCTCAAGGAGTTCCCTGACACATGCAATGTAATGATTGCATGTGGGGATAGCAATTAAGTCTGCTTTATAGGTATCTGCGCATGTGCATGTGATGCCCTCTGCACCAATTGGTGCCCAGCATTTGGTAAATGCATACAGCCTGCTGTGTGGTAATTGCAGTACTCACTGTCATAGCAACCCAATGCTATAAATTGCTAAGGTATGTAGGCGTAGCCCTTTCCGATTTCCAGAGAGGGGCCCATGCTTGTTTGCTGTGGACACTGTTGTGTAAGTCAGAAGGTTGGTATACTTCTTATATCTTAAGCTAGAGGTGTAGACAGTGATGTACATGTTGTACTCAGACCTGACTGTTGCCACGTGCAGTACAGAGCTATCAGTGTAGAGTTTAACTCACCCCTACAAATGCTTACACAACATTTACGTGACTATGTAGTTTCTTTTCTACTCATATAATTAACTGCCATACAAACATAGTTATTGAGAAGTATTATTTTGGCACATGAACTGTTTGTGAACTGTTATACTGTGAATATTAATGTATTCACTTCTGCAGGGTTTGTGTTTTTATTGTTGACATTAGCACAGGGTTCTCAGGACAACTGGATAATTCCATTACTGAGTATGCCTACCTACATACTTGGTAGACCCTAAACACACAAGTATATTTAAATTGTGGGGGGGTTGCTGACATACAGAGAGCATTATTTATTATTGTGTGAATGTTATCTTACTGGACTCAAAGGATTGGTGTGTACCTGTTAGTTTATCAAGGCAGGTGGTCTGTCTGCATAGTTCCCAACTGTGAACCTATCCAGATGGCGGCCAGATGTTACACTGTTATTCTTTGTCTGTGCAGCTCACAGGTGTTTTCAGCACTGGTACAATGGCATTGTTACAGTCAGTTGCTACCAGTACATGGCTACATCCTTTGGTATTCCTGTGTTGTACTCCTACGTAAGGGTATGCTTGTGGAAGTCCTACCAAAGCTATTTGCAGAGTGTGTAACAGCAGAATAGCTGATATGCCTGTGTGTTTGTGCCTCTGCCAGGCCTATGAAACACTCAGATACATCTTTGCATGGAGTCAGGGATAGGTAGTTAAAAGTGAGGTACACCTTAGACATAATAGAGACAGTAAGTGTAGACTTGAGTGAAACAGTGCATATGGATTAGTACTCCCTTTATGAAGTACAAGCAGTGGGTACTGTTATTAATGTCAGTATTCATTGTGTAATACCCCACCTTTCTGACTGACGTCAGTACTTTTCAGAAGGATTCAGAGGGACACAGCTAAAATATGTTTCACAATCAGGGATATCCCTGAAAGGTAGTCACAGTTAGGAAGTATGGCCTCTGCCCTAATCAGATATGCCAGTGTTTGTCCTGCTATGATACTGTGTGGGGGTTGTAAAGTGCCTCTGTAACATTATTTGCTGCTAGAATGGCTGCTTCTCATATCACACTCATGTAATGCAATTCCACAACAATTGCTGGTAAAGATCCACAGAACAAGATTTGTGTTATGGCCTTCCTATTTTTCCTTTACATTCACTCATTGTAATGCATGATATATTTATTTCAGCACTAAGTTATTGTATATCTGCTGTGGCTTATTGGTACTTCATGCAGTCTAGTGTGTCCAAGATGTGGGGCTCGAGACTGACAGAGGTGTTTTATTTTGCTGCAGAGCAGAACAAAGACCCTGACATAGAGTGACTAAGGCACTTTTAAGCAGTTGTAAGCAGGTTTGCACGGGTTTGCGCAACGCTTAGCAATGCTTTGCTAAGTGCACACATGCACACACTCACTCAAACCCGCTTACTACTGCTTAAAAGTGCTTACTCCCACTAACCCCCGCACTAATTTCTTTGAAAGAAAAGAAAATGGGGAGATAGGAATGTGATGAAAAAGGGGGCATAAAGCGGGAAAGACAGTAGGAAAACAAGCTCGGGATGTGCAGGATGGGTATAGGGAAGGTCCATAGCTGCCCATTTATGTGCCAGCAACAGCTGTGCATATGCAATAAATTTGGAGTGAAATTTGAAACCTTCCACCCCTGGGAGAGGGGTGAGGACAACAAAGTATGTTGTACTGCCAATTATAATTATCAGTTTACATGTCCAGCGGACATGTGTGCGAAATGGGCAGCTATGTATGGGGCGTAATTTTTTTGTGGGTACAGATTTCCCCTTTTTTTCAGGTGAGAGAGGAAAGTGAGGTAGAGGAAGTAGGTATATTTGGGGAGGTAGGTTGGGGAGGTAAACAGACAAGACAAACAAGACACATACAGGGGCGGTGTATGACACATGGGGTGGGTGAACACAATTGACAGGGACGGATGTTTTGAAATCGCAAGCCCATGAGCTCACAGATGGTAACAG
The DNA here is from genome assembly GCF_019279795.1 of Protopterus annectens. Lineage (NCBI taxonomy): Eukaryota > Metazoa > Chordata > Ceratodontiformes > Protopteridae > Protopterus > Protopterus annectens. Next base: position 317,474,005 of record NC_056734.1, read on the forward strand.
TGGAACTGAGATCCCCACCCATGGGCAGTCACCACTGCACCTTCACAGCCCCGAGGGTGGCTGTGTTGGGGGCTGCTTAGGACAGGCAGGCTCACCCGTGAGATGCGCCACTCTCGCCTCGAGCTGGAGTAGGGGATCAGTGACTGAACTCTGGATCTCCCTACGCACCACAACCGGACCCTTCAAAGGGTGACAGGTGGCCCTTCTCCACCCACGCTTGCACGGGGGGAACAAGCCACACCCCCCTGCAGTGCTTCCACCCGAAGGTGGCACAGGACCAATGGAGGAGGGGAGCCTGGGCAGGGCACCGGACCTGCTGGTGCCAGGTGCACTCGCCAGCTGAGGAGGGACAGGTGGGTCTGCTGGGACTGGCCTTCCCATACATTCTGTGATTAGGTGTGTTTAATTACAACATAAACAACAGCATTCCAAATTAGTTGTAACAGCATGCAGTAATATTCCCATTAACCCAACACACCAAGGTTCCAACAGTTGAACAGCAAGTATAACACATGCATATATTGAACGACAGTGGACATTCCAACAGCATGCAGGGATGAGTGGTGGCAACAGTCCACCATGATTGTGGTGTTTGAACAGGGCACATGCATCAAAGTGAATGCAGATATTTATAGAACAATAGGACATATGTCCCAACAAATGTTTTGAGATTACACATACCCATTGAGGTGTGGAATTGCATTGTTTATGTACATACAGTAGGGTGTAGAAAGAAACCTCAATTAACATCTTATAAGTACTTTTAGTCTACACTACATTCCTATTGACTGCAGGTGTATATCCCCTACATGTATTATTACACTTGCCGACATGCATTAAGTTGTGTAATGGGTTTGGCTAGTTCATTATATACCTAACCTATATCTGACATACTAACTGTCCAAGATGCAGATGTTGCTGCTACATATTTATCGATTTTATTTATATTTCTTTATCTATATATCTGGATGTGTTCACATGACATTTTCAGTTAAATTTGTATAGACCCTGCATTTCATGTAGCACACTCACATTTCTGGAGAACAATTTAATGAGCTACTCGTGTGCCAAATTTACTTATGCATGCCAGCCAGTAACTGACTGTTGAGGACTGTATATATGCTTCACAGCTACTGGCACTTCCATCAACCACTTTAGACGGGACTGCCCAACTGTGAGTTGCCAGCACTTATTAAAACAGTACTATTTGTATAATGCAAGGGTACAACAACATTTCAAAGTAAGTGACACAGACACACTCCAAGTTTTATACCTTTATTAATTAATTACAGTACACACTTTTCCACAGGCTCTCTTCTTTATTTGATATTACAGTGCATATGGTAGACATATTCAAGACGTATTATACCTTTATTAATAAGTTAGAACACTCTTTTTCAGGCTCGTTCACTTATTTTATATGACAGTACATACAGAGATATTATTCTGGACATATTTCACCTTTCTTAATGGGTTACTACACTCTTTTTCTGGCTCTCTGACTTATTTTATATAACAGTACATGCAGAGGAATTATTCAGGGCATTTTATGGCTGTATTATTGGGCTACAACACTTTCTTTCAGGCTCTCTCACCTATTTTATATAACAATACATGCAAAATAATTACTAACCTGCCTGGTGGTGCAGCCTTAGCAGCCTATCTGCACAGGCTTGCTGATTCACAGCACGGACACCTGCAGCTCTGAAGTAAATGAAGGGATATTGAGACATACCTATCCATTATATAGAATAAATTAGCATATCGTACATACTGCATTCCATGGCTACCTACTCAGTTGTGGGGCATCTTGCATCCCACAGGCCTCCTGTATCCATTGATTCAGTAGGTCCTGCTTCCATCTCTTCAGGTCTGCATGGTGGTGACGGACCTGCTCACCAGTCCGAGGAACGCCTGTGACACTGGTGAGGTCATGAGCTAACCGGTTCCAAGCCGCTGCTTTGTACTCCATCCCTTGGAACTGGCCCTGCAGGAGTCTTGAGTCATGATGGTGGACAAGGAGCCAAACCATATATTTTGACTCCTCGATGCCCCAGCATTGTGCTCTAAAGCGTGTACCCTCTCCAGCACCAGCTATTCTAACTGCAGATGGGAACTACAATCAGTTATGGTAAGTATTCCTGCCTATGGGGCTTAAATATGCCACATTTTCCGCACTTTTTTGTGATTGGCCATTTTTGAACATTCACAGCTGACTGCAGACCTGCTTAGCAATGGTTAATCTACCATTTATAAGTATATGTATGTTAACAGTGGCTGTTTGTCCTAATCTGTCGTGGCTTAGTGGTTCAGTACTTTGATTATGGTGCACAGTGTTCTGGGTTCGAACCTTGTCATTGCTTTTTATTTTACTACTGTCCAGACAGGCTAGGGGGTGTGGCTGTGTTTACGCAACTTTGCTCTACGTTGCTCCACGTTACCCGATGGTGCACTGGTTGGCGGGGCACACACCTTCACACAAACCGATTGCTCTGGGTAAAGTGCTATTTAGCTATGAGCAACTACACTGTGCTGGGTAAAGCGCTGCTTAACTATGGGCAGCTATATTGCACTGGGTAAAGCGTTGCTTAACTGCGGGCAATTATATGTCAGGTTCCTTTATAAATATACATTTTGTTCACTGATACATAGGCCATTTCAATGCTTTTTAGTAAAATTTTAATCATATATGTCAGGAATTATTTCATATACTAATTTAGAACATAAAATAGGAAGGGGAGTGGTGGGACCCGAACCGTGAATGCCTCCTCTTTGTGCGAATGCTCTACCACTATGCTATTGCTATTTGGCATAATTTGCATAAACATTCCTTATTATGCTCTTCCCTGTCGACATTGCTAACTGCAGCTAAGCAATGGGCACACTCACGCACACACATGCAAATACAGGCAGCTATATTGGGAATTAGAAATAAAAAAATTAATGTTTTACTTTTTATAACTGTGCTGGGGTTTACAATGTCAGGGAGTGTGGTGCTGGGTACATGGACATTTGAGCTGACTCGCTCTTGTGTGTTGACATTTTGCATTTCAGACACTTGCAGGGGCGTGGACCTTTAGACTGCTTGGCAGTCAGACACGCCCCCTGCTTTCCTGCATGGTCCGTGTTAGACTTGGAGTAGAGTCAGCGTGACCTCATGAATATTCATGGCATGCTGACGTCATACCATTCAACTGCAGTCTCCAAGTAAGACTTATTTAGTCTTACACAGAGGATTCATGAATCCGGGGATCTTACTATTTCCCCCAAAGAACTTTACCAACCTTAAATCTACATTTTCTGTACTGTCCCTCAGTAACACCCCCATTAATGTTGAACCTAGTACAAAACTACTAGGAGTAATGACAGATGACCAACTCAAGTTTGATCTACATGCAAACAACTGAATCAAAAAAAACATACCAAACACGTGGCCTTCTTTATCAAAGCAAAAGGTTTCTAACAAAGTAAAAATAACCCTCTCTCATGCATACCTCCTACCTAGCCTTCTACATAGCTGCCAAATTTCTACCAATCTTAACTCCACACTACTAACTAAACTAGTTTACCTATAACAAGGTTGCCAGATTCGCAGCCCACCAAACATATAAATCATATGTTTGTCTTTCACTAATATACCTAAACTGGCTGTAATTACCTAACCAGCTTCTACTCTCTCAACTACAAATAATTCACTCTGTACTTTATCTGAAATCCTTCTGCCCTAGCCTACCTCCCCTCATCTCTCAATATTCCCCCACTAGTTCCCTACATAGCTCTGATCTTAACCTACTACAAATATACAAATCTAAGACTAAAACCAGCTGCAACCTCTACAGCTACAATCCTACCATATCATGGAACAAATTACCACTAGAAATCAGGTTCCTCAAACATACAAATCAATTCAAAACTGCCACTAGAGAGTACCTCCAAAATCACTGGTCCTGCCTCTGCACTCATCCTCCCTGATCTCGCCCAGCCACTAGAGAGCACCTCCAAGCTCACTGGTCCTGCATCTGCACTCATCCTCCCTGATCTCGCCCAGCCACTAGAGAGCACCTCCAAGCTCACTGGTCCTGCCTCTGCACTCATCCTCCCTGATCTAGCCCATTCATTCATATGTAATCTCCACAACTTCAAACCTTTTTAGCTCGTAAACCTCTTCAAAGTATCACTCATCTTCTTCATCTCTTATCTCCATTTCTAATGTCACATATCTCATGAAATAAGTGCTTGCACTATAAATTCTTTTCCCTGTTTATTGAAAATGTTTGTATTGAATAATTTCTCTTATGTACACTTATTATGTTTTTTTCACTATTATTTTTCTGATAAAATGTATTCCATTGTATCTATACATTGTAACCCACTGACACTGTTAACATTAAAATTGTAAAACTGTGGGGTTTTCTCCCAAGGCCTCTGCTGAAAAATATCTACTTAGCTCAGTCGGACTAACCCGGTCAACAAATGTAAAATAAATAAATAAATAAATAAAAATTAATTAGTTTTGATCCTTGTTTAACTTAAACTAGGGCCATTAAATGATGTTAATGATATACAATGCAGTGCAATGCATCATAGGTAGCCAATCCTGCAGGCAGCACCTACAGTAGAGCACTATAAAGTATTCATACATGTTACATTCTGATTTTTCCCCATACTCTGCACTATTGGAGTACAGACATGGGAGTTTAACTGAAAGAATGCTAGGGGCTGCTGCAGGTCTGCTACATCTGTATGTGCTAGATGCTGAAGTCATTGCTGCTGCCACTGCTGACAATAGGCCTAGGCAGAGAAGGAGAAGAGTGTTCAGGCCCAGGGTAACCTTCCAGGTGCTACTTGAGCTGGAAATTGTAGAGTGATACAGGGTGGACAGGGACATACTACTACAACTCGCTGAGATCTGCCACACTCAACTCAGACCCAGAGGCAACAGAGGGGAACCCATCCCAGTGGAAATAAAGGTATGTGTAGCACTTAGGATAATAGCCACATGTACCTTCTAAAAACCAACTGGGGATATGATGGGGGTCTCACAGGTATGAGCATCTAGGGTACTCCACCAGTTCCTGGATGCCACGCTACCATATGCCAGTGAACACAGTTATTTTCCCCACACCCCTGTTGAGAGGGCCATCAATATGCAGCACTTCTTCCATGTTCATAGGTTCATAGCTTCATAGGTTCATACTAGGCTACCTGCCCTAGGGCATTTATAAGCCTAGCCAGAGTGTGTTTGGCTTTCACCACCCATTTTAAATTAATTTTGCTATGCCCTTTTTCGAGGTTAGTATACTGTGCATCTGTCTAACAGTGACACAGAAGTGATACCCGGGGTAAACCTATGATCTCCCATCCACTCATCAAGATTCCTCTTTAAGAGAGTCAAAGAGGGACTCTGCCTAACCTGGACTTGGATTTTATTCCAGAGTGAAGGGAGCCTCTGGGTTATGAATCTGTCCCTCCAGCATGTCAGATTTATTTCAGTGCTGAGGTTCAAGTCTCTCAAGTGCGTAGCTTGATGGGATTTGGATTTTCTGAGGTGCAGCATGTCCATTAATTCCGGGTTGGACATGGCTTTATACGTCAGGCACAGATCGCCTCTGAGCAGGCGGTATGCCACTGAGTAGAGCTGGAGTTTCTTTAACTGGGCAGCATATGGCATCTGTTTGAGCCCATTGATCCTCTTGGTGAGGTATTTTTGGGGTCTTTCCAGTTGCTGCAGGTGTCTGGTAAGGTACATCCCAAAAGGGGCATTGTACTCAATTATGGGCCTGATGAGGGATGAGTAAAGAGGCACGATGACCTCCCCTGATCTAGATGTGAATCCCTTCATGATTAGGTGGGCTATATAAATGTTTTTCTAACCACTTTGGCCACGTGGTTGTCAAATGAGAGATTGCTATCAACTTGGGTCCCCAGGTTCCTAATTACTTCTTCTGTACTTAATGGATTACCACCTATGTGGTAATTTGTGGGCACGTTGTTTTTGCCAAAGGGGATGACTATACACTTTTTGGCATTTAGCTTGAGGCCATGGCTCTGGCACCAGTTGTCTGTTTCTATGAGGCCCTTTTGGAGGATGCTTGTGTGGGCTGGAGAGTCGATTATGGCACCCAGTTTGCAGTCATCTGCGAACTTGGTCAGCCACAGTCCTTCAGTGTTGGCCTGAACCTCCGAGAAATATATACCGAGCAAGAGAGGTCCCAGGACTGAGCCTTGTGGGACGCCACTTGTAACTGGTTTGGAGTCTGACATGGCTCCAGCAATTCTAACCATGTGGGTTCTGTCCTTGAGCCAGTTTGCAACCCATCTAGTGACATAGGGGTTTATATTTAAGCTTGTGAGCTTATCTATAATGCCCAAGTGGGGTATTGTATCGAAGGCTTTTGTGAGGTCCAGGTAGGCTGTGTGGACCACCTTCCCCTCGTCAATGGCCTTGGTGACTGTTTCAAAGAAATCAACCAGGTTTAAGAGGCAGGATCTGCCCTTAACAAAGCCGAACTGGGTAGGATCCAGTGTCTGTAGGTCCCCAATATCTTTATTTATGAGGTCCATGATGATCCTTTCCATAGCTTTGCAGACCAAGCTAGTCAGGCTTATGGGGTGATAGTTTCCAGGATCTGTTGAGGCACCACCTTTGTGGAGAGGGACCACTGTTGCTGTACGCCACTGTTTGGGTACATATCCTGTAGTAAGGCTGAGACTGAACAGTAGTTTTATGTTTGGGTTTAGCTCTTCTTGGAGTTCATGTAGGATTCAGCCTGGGACACCGTCTGGTCCCACTGATGCTGTGTTTTTTGCTTTGGAGAGGGCAGCTCTTACCTGTGCATCTGAGATGTCAGGGGGGCAGCACTCTGCTGGGATAGATAATTGCCCTTTTGGTGGGGAGGAGGGGCAGAAGTTTGTGCTGAACCTGTCAGCTAGGATGTTGGCAATGTCTGTGGGTTTGGTGTATTTTTTGTCATTTTGGACTAATTCTGAGCATATCTGGGAATTCCCACCCAGGTTCCTAACATAACTAAAGAAAGCCTTGTGATTATCATTAGTGTCCTGTGCAATTTTTCTCTTGAAGCTGGCCTTAGACGATTTTATGAGTTCCCGTAGTTTTTTGCTAATACTGATCAGAGATGCCTTCCCTTTTCGGGATTTTGCTCTATCATGTAGTAGCTTCCTCCTTCTATTGTATAGTTTGTTTATGGCTGGGGTCCACCAGACAGGATGTCTGCCTTTGGAGGATTGGGTCTTGGTTTTATTTGGGATTGCATGATCCATGCATTCCTGAAGGTGTTCATAGAATGCGTTTATAAAGGATTCTGTGGTCTGGGCCGTATTTTCCACAGGCCCGGGGGCTTTGAAGGATTCCACCTCGGTTTTGAGGAGTGTGAAATTTGCTTTAGAGAAGTTTTTCACTGTGATTTTCAGGACAGGGGTTGGAGTCGGGATGTGAATATCCAGTGAGATTAGTTTATGGTCTAATCTTACCAGTGAGGGATACACTTCTGGTCTGGAGCATAGTCCCCATGTTGGTGATGATCAGGTCCAGTATGTTTTCCCCTCTTGTGGGAGTGGTAACAAGTTGTTCCATAGCATTTGAGTTTATAAATTCTAGGAACCTTTGGGCTAGGGTGTTGGAGCTAGAGTAATGCTCCCAGTCTATGTTTGGGTAGTTGAAGTCGCCCAATATAATGGTGTTTGGAGAGACCTTCATATTTTCCAGTGTTCTCAGGAAGGCCGAGTGGGGTTCCTGGGTTTGGGAGGGTGGTCTGTAGCAGGCTATAAACTGGAAAGCAGTTTTGCCCACTGTTAGTTGCACATGGATAGTCTCTGATGCTTCGTGCTGTGCCACCAACCTGGAGGTGTGGGTATCTTTGATGAATATTGATACTCCCCCTCCTTTTGTGGTTCGGTCCAAGTTTTGGGGCCGAAAAGCATGGTATGAGGTATAACCTGGTAGTGCTGGGGTGCACTTGGGAGCCTTTAACCAGGTTTCTGTTACTGCACAGATATCGATGTTCTCCATGCTAAGGAGAGTTTCAAGTGCGTGCATCTTGAGGTTTAGACTTCTGGCGTTGAGTAGCATTCCTCTTAGTTTCTTATCCCTTGTGATACCTATGGAGGTGGGTTTGTCTTTTGAGCCTTGCCTAAAAAAGGCACTATGGGGGTAGCAAGAGCCTTTGCCAATATCTGAAAGCCCAGGGGTGACAGGTGCAAGCCATCCCTAGCGAAGCATCGTGGCTTGTCGAGCATGTCATCCCAGGCTGACAGGCATTGGATCCCCTTTGAATGACACCAATACTTAAGCCAATTGTTGAAATTGATCATCTTGTCTTCATATTGTGGCATCATTCTTGGTGAGGGTAAGATGCTACTCAAGGTCAGGGTCATACCGGCCTGCGCTGCATGCTCAGAGTGCTCCTCTATGTCTCTTTTCATGTAGTCCAGGGAGGTACGTCTCAGGTCATTCACACCAGCATGGACAATGACTGAGTCATATTTGTACTTGTCTTGGAGTGAGCTGAGTGCTTGTGTTATGTGGCGGATCCTAGCACCCGACAGGCAGCTCACCGTGACCTTCTCCTTGTTCAGCCTGGTGAGCGGGACGTCAGTGTGCCTGACGATAGAGTCACCTATTACAAGTGTATCAGGTGTGTTGTTTAGCCTTCAGGGCTGTGACTGTTCGGCACACTGGCTTTGTGAGCTATGTGTTGCACGTGTTTTGTTTTGGGGTAGCAGTTTCTTGGGTGTCTGCTTTGGAGGTCTCTGCTGCTTATGCAGATTTTTATTTAGAGCCTCCGAGTATGTTTTTGTGTGTTTATGTGTTTGGTTTGCTGTCATGGTAGGTCTGTGTGAGACTGGAATTGTAGTGAGTGTGGTTTCCTTCTCCTCCTGACTGGTTTCGCCAGTACTGAGTTGAGAGAGCTTAGCCTCCAGTATGGTTATATGGTTGCATCTCTCACATGTGTTGGAATTTGTTGGGAGCAGAAGAGGGTTGTCTGTGTACATGAGGCAGTTGTAACATTGCCTCAGGATTCCCAGATTCACCAGCTGGACCGGAGAGGAGATTGACAATTGACCTTTGGACATGCTAAAATAGTATTGGGAATTCCTTTATAATTGAAAAAAAAGGGCCAGTGGGGAACAAGGTACTCAAGGGGAGTTTGTGAGGGTGTAGTGCTTTTAATATTTTAGTGCTGACTTATATAATTGCTTTAGTGAGCAAGTTCCAGGTAACTTAAATGCAATGTGTTACAGGTAGCTTAAATGCAAAAATGACAAACAGTAACTTTATTTCAAGTGAAACAAGGAAATAAGTACAGTAAGCAATGCAGATATCACTAGGGATCCACAGAAGCACTGAAAAGCTGCGTTTTAGGTGGAATTGGCATTTCGGGGAAATAACAAGCAAACAAACAACAAGCATACAAATAAAGCTAGATTCAGCAGGCCTGGATCTAGACTATGCTACAGCAAACAAGGTGTACCAATTTCAGTAAGAAACAGTTCAAATATGCAGGCACTATAAGCCTTTAACCAGAAATTTCCAGCAAAGAAGGGCAGAGTCCAGCCTCTCCTCCCACAAGAGTGCAGACCACGAACCTTCTTAATGTAAAATAACTGGCCTGAAGCCCAAGTGCTTAAACCAGAACTAATACACTTTTAGAATAACAGACACTGAGCCCTCAATCAGCAGTTCACAACTTAGAAAGATGTAAGCTACCTGTTCTGCCACTACAGTGCAGACCACAAACCTTCTTAATGTAAAACAACTGACCTGAAGCCCAAGTGCTTAAACCAGAATTAATACACTTTTAGAATAACAGACACTGAGCCCTCAGTCAGCAGTTCCCAACTTAGAAGGATGTAAGCTACCTGTCCTGCCACCACAGTGCAGGCCACAAACCTTCCTAATGTAAAACAAATGGTCTGAAGCCCAAGTGCTTAATCCAAAAGACTTAGAATGATAGCTACACTTTAATCAAGTTACTACCAAGCAGTTATAAATACAATTGAATACTTTAAAGAATGCCTGGATTATTGTTCAAGTTATACAAACAAAGCTAGATTCAGCAGGCCTGGATCTAGTCTATGCTACAGCAAACAAGGTGTACCAATTTCAGTAAGAAGCAGTTTAAATATGCAGGCACTATAAGCTTTTAACCAGAAATTCCCAGCTAGAAGGGCAGAGTCCAGCCTCTCCTCCCACAAGAGTGCAGACCATGAACCCTTTTAATGTAAAATAAGTGGCCTGAAGCCCAAGTGCTTAAAACAGAATTAATACACTTTTAGAATAACAGACACTGAGCCCTCAATCAGCAGTTCCCAACTTAGAAGGATATAAGCTACCTGTCCTGCCACTACAGTGCAGACCACAAACCTTCCTAATGTAAAACAACTGGTCTGAAGCCCAAGTGCTTAAACTAAAAGGCTTAGAATGAGTTACACCAAGCAGTAATAAATACAACTGAGTACTTTTAAGATGACGCAAAAGCAAAATAAAGCAGGAAGAAACACAAATACAGTAAAAACAGTTTTTCTTTTTTTTTTGAGTGAGCAAATGAGATGGGCCCAGGAGTTACAGGACAGAAACAAGTGCAAATGCAGGCCTTCAAATCAGAAAGTTGAGAGAGAAGGAAGACCGCCAAAACAGCCAATAACTACAAATTCTGGGCCAGAACCACTCCTTATGTGGTAGACAGGTTACCTAGTGCTTACCACTCCCAATGATAAGCAAGAAGGCTTCCCTCCAACAGAGAAAGGCTTGGGGGCTCAGAAGCTTACAAATAGTCCTGGATACAGCAAATCTGTATCTGGAAAACTAATTACAGGAAAGGTAGGAAACAGGCTTACAATTTTTTTTTTTTAAGAAAAGTAGCAAAAACAGTAGTAAAAACAATTCACATGCAGTGCAAGCTGGCACACTTGAGTATGTAGCAATATTAGTCCACACACAGTTTGAAAAAATGTAATTAAATTAAAAAGGACTAAAAGCAAGTGCAGAAAGGGCTTATTAGGTAGAATGCGGTAAAGAGATGGGACTGGGGGAGGGTCCTATATCAAATCTACAGTGGGGCGTTCAATGCAAAAGCCACCAAATTTAAACTACGACGAAGAACATGGAGGAGGGGGTGGGGAAAAGTTTCAACAGAGATGTGAGGAATTAGAGTGCAAATTATAAAACCAAAAAAATATATACTGATCTCTGCATATTTGCAGAACACTAAGACAACAGATATATCTACACAAAATTTGCTCTATAATACAGAATAATACAGTAAAATATACTCAGCTCTATATATTTGCAAGATAGTCTTGTAAAGCTAAAGCTCAAAACAACAGGTCCCTTAAAATTGCTGCTGCTGCTGCTGCTAACAGTTCAAAAAATAAAACAACACACACACACAACACACAAGCAATATAAAATGAGGGGGGGGGGGAAGGGGGGGGAGATGTGATGTGAAATCAGAGTGCAAATTATAAAACCAAAAAAATATATACTGATCTCTGTATATTTGCAGAACACTAAGACAACAGATATCTAAGCAACAATGTACCTCTATAATACAGAATAATACAGAAAAATATACTCAGCTCTATATATTTACAGATAGTCTTGTAAGGCTGTCTCTCAAAACACAGGTCCACTTTAAATGCAGACTGCTGCTATTAACAGTTCAAACTAAGGGAACCTTGAGTTAACAACACACAAGCAATAGAAACCAAAATGGGGGGGGGGAGTTTCAACAGAGATGTGAGGAATCAGAGTGCAAATTATAAAACCAAAAAATATATACTGATCTCTGTATATTTGCAGAACACTAAGACAACAGACATCTAAGCAACAATTTAGCTCTATAATACAGAATAATACAGAAAAATATACTCAGCTCTATATATTTGCAGATAGTCTTGTAAGGCTGTCTCTCAACACACAGGTCCACTTTAAATGCAGACTGCTGCTATTAACAGTTTAAATTAAGGGAACCTTGTGTTAACAACACACAAGCAATAGAAACCAAAATGAGGAGGGGTGGGGAAAAGTTTCAACAGAGATGTGAGGAATCAGAGTGCAAATTATAAAACCAAAAAAAAATATACTGATCTCTGTATATTTCCAGAACACTAAGACAACAGATATCTAAGCAACAATTTAACTCTATAATACAGAATAATACAGAAAAATATACTCAGCTCTATATATTTGCAGATAGTCTTGTAAGGCTGTCTCTCAACACACAGGTCCACTTTAAGTGCAGACTGCTGCTATTAACAGTTCAAATTAAGGGAACCTTGAGTTAGCAACACACAAGCAATAGAAACCAAAATGAGGGGGGTGGGGAAAAGTTTCAACAGAGATGTGAGGAATCAGAGTGCAAATTATAAAACCAAAAAATATATACTGATCTCTGTATATTTGCAGAACACTAAGACAACAGATATCTAAGCAACAATTTAGCTCTATAATACAGAATAATACAGAAAATATACTCAGCTCTATATATTTGCAGATAGTCTTGTAAGGCTGCCTCTCAACACACAGGTCCACTTTAAATGCAGACTGCTGCTATTAACAGTTCAAATTAAGGGAACCTTGATGTAACAACACACAAGCAATAGAAACCAAAATGAGGGGGGTGGGGAAAAGTTTCAACAGAGATGTGAGGAATCAGAGTGCAAATTATAAAACCAAAAATATATATACTGATCTCTGTATATTTGCAGAACACTAAGACAACAGATATCTAAGCAACAATTTAGCTCTATAATACAGAATAATACAGAAAAATATACTCGGCTCTATATATTTGCAGATAGTCTTGTAAAGCTGTCTGTCAACACACAGGTCCACTTTACATGTAGACTGCTGCTATTAACAGTTCAAATTAAGGGAACCTTGAGTTAACAACACACAAGCAATAGAAACCAAAATAAGGGGGGGTGGGGAAAAGTTTCAACAGAGATGTGAGGAATCAGAGTGCAAATTATAAAACCAAAAAAATATATACTGATCTCTGTATATTTGCAGAACACTAAGACAACAGATATCTAAGCAACAATTTTGCTCTATAATACAGAATAATACAGAAAAATATACTCAGCTCTATATATTTGCAGATAGTCTTGTAAGGCTGTCTCTCAACACACAGGTCCACTTTAAATGCAGACTGCTGCTATTAGCAGTTCAAATTAAGGGAACCTTGAGTTAACAACACACAAGCAATAGAAACCAAAATGAGGGGGGTGGGGAAAAGTTTCAACAGAGATGTGAGGAATCAGAGTGCAAATTATAAAACCAAAAAAATATATACTGATCTCTGTATATTTGCAGAACACTAAGACAACAGATATCTAAGCAACAATTTAGCTCTATAATACAGAATAATACAGAAAAATATACTCAGCTCTATATATTTAAAGATAGTCTTGTAAGGCTGTCTCTCAACACACAGGTCCACTTTAAATGCAGACTGCTGCTATTAACAATTCAAATTAAGGGAACCTTGAGTTAACAACACACAAGCAATAGAAACCAAAATGGGGGTGGGGGTGGGGAAAAGTTTCAACAGAGATGTGAGGCATCAGAGTGCCAATTATAAAACCAAAAAAAATATACTGATCTCTCTATATTTGCAGAACACTAAGACAACAGATATCTAAGCAACAATTTAGCTCTATAATACAGAATAATACATAAAAATATACTCAGCTCTATATATTTGGAGATAGTCTTGTAAGGCTGTCTCTCAACACACAGGTCCACTTTAAATGCAAACTGCTGCTATTAACAGTTCAAATTAAGGGAACATTGAGTTAATAACACACAAGCAATAGAAATCAAAATGGGGGGGGGGGAAGTGTCAACAGATATGTGAGGAATCAGAGTGCAAATTATAAAACCAAAAAAATATATACTGATTTCTGTATATTTGCAGAACACTAAGACAGCAGATATCTAAGCAACAATTTAGCTCTATAATACAGAATAATACAGAAAAATATACTCAGCTCTATATATTTGCAGATAGCCTTGTAAGGCTGTCTCTCAACACACAGGTCCACTTTAAATGCAGACTGCTGCTATTAACAGTTCAAATTAAGGGAACCTTGAGTTAATAACACACAAGCAATAGAAACCAAAATAAGGGGGGGTGGGGAAAAGTTTCAACAGAGATGTGAGGAATCAGAGTGCAAATTATAAAACCAAAAAAATATATACTGATTTCTGTATATTTGCAGAACACTAAGACAATAGATATCTAAGCAACAATTTAGCTCTATAATACAGAATAATACAGAAAAATATACTCAGCTCTATATATTTGCAGATAGTCTTGTAAGGCTGTCTCTCAACACACAGGTCCACTTTAAATGCAGACTGCTGCTATTAACAGTTTAAATTAAGGGAACCTTGAGTTAACAACACACAAGCAATAGTAACCAAAATGAGGGAGGGTGGGGAAAAGTTTCAACAGAGATGTGAAGAATCAGAGTGCAAATTATTAAACCAAAAAAATATATACTGATCTCTGTATATTTGCAGAACACTAAGACAACAGATATCTAAGCAACAATTTAGCTCTATAATACATAATAAATGTAGCACACTAACCTGAGGTACTGGGTGCCATACATTGTACTCATGTACACATCAAGGCACCACCTGGTGAGGAAGGCAGAATCTACGTAAACCGCAAGATGTACCACTCCATCAACTGCCAGGTCATGTGTAATGCCCAGGACATTATTATGAATGGTGTTCTGGCAGCCCTGGAAGTTATCATGACTCCCATATCTGTTACACATCACAGCTGTACCAGATGTTTACTAGGAGGGACAGCCCACATGACCATTTACTGGGGGATGCTGGCTATGTACTGGAACCGTCGATGATGAGACCCATCAGAAATGCACACACACACACGGAATAATGTCATAATGAGGCACACACACAAACTAGGAACATTATAGAGTGAGTGTTTGGGCTGCTAATGTCATGGTTCCAGTGCCTCGATATATCTGGTGGAGCCCTGCAGTACTCTCCAGCCACATGTGCACATATGTTCACAGTATGTGCCATGCTGTACAATATGATCCTGCAGAAACAGCTGCAACAGGCTCAACAAAGGGAGGGGATATACACCCCCCACCAGTGCTTATGTCACCACAGCCACATTCACAGGAGGACTCGGATAAGGAGCCCCTGATGATGTCCCTGTAGACACACGAAGGTGTCCCCAATATGCCCTGGCACTGGCTAATAGACAACGCATAGCACATCCACTGACAACCTAAGACCCTAAGGACTGACACCTTACTCCTACTCACATACATATATTAAAATAGATGATGCCAGGGAACCCACACAACCTGTACCTTTCCATGTATTGGCTGAGTACTGCTCGCACCACACAGAGTCAGCCCTGTACTACAGTCCTATCAACTGCTGCATTTGCAAGGTAAGTCTATAACCTACACACTATTTGTCAGGATTACTGTAATATGGTATCAGATGTATGGATCTGCTGTTGTTATGCAAGGAAATATAGTGGGCTATTTGGACAGATGTAAAATCCACATGAGACTACAGATACCCAGTCCAATAGTATGAGTTCCTTAATATTCACTAGGACTCGTGGTTGGAATATTCACAACATCAGGTAAGGGAGATGTTAAACAGTGGCCACACATGATATGTGGACAACAGTCTAGCCAGTCTGATCATGTGCTGTTGTCTCCCCCACCTCCAACACAGCAGTGTACCCATATAACTGCTTTAATAGAAAATCATCTATGGTATATCAGTGGACCAGGCAATCACAGGAATGTAACATAGATAGTGCTCACACATTGTATGTCTCGCTTCATGCAGGATAGCAGTGTACATATTTATGCTGTTGATTGTGTGATGAATGACTCCTCTCTGTCTGGTGACCTGTATGTCTCAGTGGACTAGGGAAGCTAGCATGGGTGACGGTGATGATGGTTCAAGTCTGGAATTACTCACATCTTTTGCATGGGAGGCAGTACTGTGTTAGCATTTTCACAGACTGTCATACCTCTCATCCTCTGAGTGTAAGAAATATGGACAAAGCCAGAAAGACTTGGGGGACAAAAGCCCAAACATAGGGACAGATTTTAAATATTGCTTCCACAAACCTAGAAAGTTGCTGGAATTAAAGGTGTTGCATTATTACATATTTTCTAAAGGATATAAAGTCTGAAACACAAATGTTTGTCTGTATTTAGTATGATGTAGTGACATCAATAGTCAATTATTCACCATAAGACCACAAATATGAGGAACAGACCAAACATATGAGGCAAAACACTGGACATTCTGTAAAAATCAGGACAGTTGAGTGGTATGCAGATTGTCAGTCAGTTGGTGGTGTAACATTACCAATGTCAAATCACATGTTAAGTACAGCACATAGCTGGGGAATGCCATGGACATTTTGAGTGAAGTGCTGTATTGCAGAGACATGGGTGGATGTTAATGTCTGTAACATATAGAATCCTGGCCTAGAGTACAGGTAGGTGTGGCCAGGAGTCCCACTGACAGTCCCACTGGGCATGCCCAGACACTTAGCTAAAATGAGCGCAATTCTGTTGCCCCCTCATCAAAATGACCTGATATGTATAAATGTGTATAAATACAGACATACACGTATACATATCCATCTGTAATTATTTCTCTCTCACATGCATAGAATATTTATCGCTATGTAGTTTCAAATAGATATATATATGTATATATATATATATATATATATATATATATATATATATATATATATATATATATATATATATATTAAAATGATACATACACTCCCCCATATATCTACATAACACATATACATAGCCTATACACACACACAGCTACATTTATATATACATCCCTGTTATATACAGAAATATGTGTGTGAATGTCTGTATTGTCCGACATACCCTAATAATGGTGAGTAAATCTGCACTATCACACAGCTATACTGATGCTCAAAGGATCCAAACTAAGAGCGCAACAGTACGTTATCCACTTACCTACACACCTCTGTGTCTGCTGGATGTCACCATGTAGACAAACATAGGTGAGTAAGTAGTGTAATGTATAATGTTGTCAACGCACTTATGGACGGGCCACATTGACCCTGCCCACAGGTTCACCTATGTAACTGCAAGCAGCTACATATGGCCATACTGTCAACTGTACACACATTGCTTGGATATAAACAGTTATCTGACTGCTAGGATACTAGATGCAGATAACAGTACAAAGCAATATCACTCTGCAGGCCACAGATGGTGTTCAACACAAGCCTAGTTTGTGTAATGCACAAATACTGTGTCTGTAATTACATATGCAACAGACTTAATCTATGGCATGTGCGATAAGTACTGTGATCTGTAGTGTATAAGGCTAGATAGGTAGGGTTTTTAATCTCACTCCAGCCCACTGTGTGTGTGTGTGTGTGTGTGTGTGTGTGTGTGTGTGTGTGTGTGTGTGTGTGTGTGTGTATGTGTGTGTGTATTCCCCTGCAAAACAACAAACATGCTCTCATGGGCTATCAACCTGCAATGGCTATGCACTTTTTGGGTCTGTAACATGCTGCTGGTTTCCAACCTACCCTTTTCTACAAGGCCTGATGATGTCAGCCACCTTAAAACTACCAGCTGACAGGGTAGTATCAGACGTAAGCTGTGGTGCATGCAATAAGTACTTTGATTTATAGTGTATAACACTAGATAGGTAGGGGTTTTAATCTCACACCAGCCCACTTGGTGTGTGCATATATCCATATGGAATAACCTAGACAGAGGTAGGGTTTGGCAGTGTTTTATTTAAAGCAGGTGATGTGGTCACCCAAAGGACGGCCTACAACAAGGCCTCTGTAGGGCTGGATGTACTGCCACTATGAGACCATGAGTGTGGATGGCCACATGGAGTCTCAGCAGATGGGGTTGCTGACCTATGTCCATGGTTCCAACACTCAACTCCAACCACATGTTGCAGCACAGATAATGTGCTGTCCAAGACAGACACAATCTCAGCCCATCGTCTGTCCACTGCATCAGTGAACTGATCCAGGGTGTCTCAAATGCAGTGGAGCTAGTCATGGATGTCAGACTGTGCTGCATTCATAACTCTAAGCATATGTCTGGTGTTGCATTTAGAATGTGCCTATGCTTCCATGATGGCCCTAAACATGCGCTGAGTTACCCTGTGATGTGAAACCTGCAACAGGTGATGGATGGACAGCAGGTCTCCTACAAGCACCTCTGTCAATACACCAGTGTAGGACCTCACCGGGTCTCTGGCTATGGTGAGTGTCTACACTTACTGGAGCCATAGTTTCCATGCTTTCCTGTTGAATGTCTTCATCCTCTGACTGTCCAATATCTGTGGTGTCCATGGAAGGGGTATGTGTGGGCATACAGACTGTGTGCAGTGACAATGGGGGTAGAAAAGGGATGCCTACCTCTGGGATAGATTCAGCCCCCACACCCCCACATGTGCCTCACTGTGGCCACCAACATCATCAGAGTCTGAAGAGACATCGACATCAGGTTGTGTAAGGGATAGACACCAGTCCCCATGCTTACCTGCAGAAAGAAAGAAAAAAGCAGTACATTAATACCTGCACTATTGTGTTTGAAAAGCTTCCAAGACTCATAATAATGAAGACCCCCAACTTGATTAGCGATCAAACAATTTTCCTCTCTGCTTTTGTCCACAATGCACTTCCTTGCAACAAAATACAAATTCAAATCAGGGCCTTTATAACAATCACTTGAAGTAAATCAAGTAAAACATGGGTTCATAGGCTCATAGGTGTGTGCTAGGCTAATGGCCCTGGAGCATATATAAGCCTATTCCAAGAAGATTCCCTGGCATCATGCCACCCAAAGTTAGTTTCCAGTGCCCCTGTCAAGCAAGGCTACTGAAGTGATCCCTGGGATGAACTTCCTATTACCCATCCACTCGTCAAGATTTCTCTTAAAGAGGGCCAATGAAGTGCTCTGATTGACGTGAATGGGAAGGTTGTTCCAGAGTATGGGAAGTCTCTGGGTTAGGAACCTGTCCCTCCAGCATGTTCTGTTTATTGTGGTAATGAGTTTTAGGTCCCTGGAGAGTGTGGCTCAGAGGGATTGGGATTTCTTTAGGTGTAGCATATCTTGCAGCTCTGGGTCAGACATGGCTTTGTAGGTCAAGGAGAAATCACCTCTAAGTAGGCGACAAAGACAGAGTATAGCTAGAGTTTTTTTGAGTCTGGCTATATAGGGCATGTGTCTAAGGCTTGAGATCCTCTTAGTGAGGGATTTTTGTGGCCTTTCCAGTTGTTTTAGGTGTCTAGTGAGGTACATACCAAATGAAGCATTGTATCCTATAATAGGTCAAATGAGGGATGAGTAGAGAGGGATTATGACCTCTTTTTTCCTGGATGAAAAACCTTTTCTAATGAGATGTGCCACATAGAAGAACTTTCTGACTACAGTGGGAATGTGGTTATCAAAGGAGAAGTTGCTGTCAACCTGTGTCCCCAGGGTCTCTTATCACTCCTTCAGTGTTTAGTGGGCTACCGCCTATAAGGTAGTTCATGGTCACTGAATTTTTCCCAAAGGGAATGGCAATGCACTTTTTGGCATTGAACTTAAGGCCATGGTACTGGCACCAGTCAATGGTGTCAGTGAGGCCTTTTTGTACAATGTCTATATCATTTGGAGAATCAATAATGGCTCCCAGTTTGCAATCATCTGTGAACTTTTTCAGCCAGAGTCCCTTTGTGTTGGCTTGAACTTCAGGGAAGTAGATACCAAACAGGAGAGTACCTAGGACCGGTCCCTATGGGACACCACTTGTAACTGGTCAGTAGTCAGATTTGGAGTCCGCTACTTTCACAGTGTGGGTTCTATCAGTGAGCCAGTTGGCAACCCATCTTATGACATATGGGTTTATGCCTAGTTTAGTGATTCTATCTATGATTCCTGAGTGAGGGATGGTGTCAAAGGCCTTGGCAAGATCTAGGTAGGCTGTGTGAACTACCCTGCCCTCATCCACAGCTTTGGTGACAGACTCGAAGAAATATGGCAGGTTGAGCAAGCATGATCTACCTTTCACAAACCCAAACTGCGTAGGGTCCAGAGTTTGGAGGTTCCCTATGTCCTTATTTATAGGGTCCATGATGATGCGCTCTATAGCCTTACATATCAGACTCATCAGGCTAATGGGCGGTATTTCCCAGGGTCTGTATTCACTCCCCCTTTGTGGAATGGGATGACCAGTAATATTTACATTTTAATTAATCTTTATGATACTATACTTGAACAAACAACACATAAAAACCCAGCACACTTAACAAATATATAGATATACACATTTCACTGCCTGATGTATTTATCTTCAACCTGCTGTATTTTAAAAGGCATTTTAGATTCCTTGCCTCATTTAAACCAGGTGCCTTATCTGCTCTTAACTGTAACTGCCAAAGTGTATCTGTTTGTTGACCTACACTCCTGTGACTACCCCTCCAAGAAACCTTAGGTACCTTTTCCAGACTGGAATTTAAAAACATCCTATGTTGTTTACACACATAGTTATGTTTACAAAGGGCATTATTCTGGCACTTAAACGTATTAGACTATAACTGTTCCTTAAAAAAACAAGTGTCATGCTTACCAGGAGCAGGACCTTGGCCTTGGACAATACCTGACAGACCTGTGAAAACTAATCGTGGGGTAATGTCAGTACCACCATATGTTGCAGCACAACAAGGTAATACATCCATATATCTCACATTTTCAGTAGCTACTATGTTACTTGTTGTATTGGTCACAATCTGAGTATGAGTGTATAACTGAGATTAACCACCCCCCCCATGAACAAAGACCTGACACCCACATAAAAGTATCTACAGCCTGACATACTGACTGCTACTGTATTACAATGCTGATCACAGTAAGCTTACCCACATGCTCCTCGGCTGTGGAAACTGTTTCACCCACCTCCACAATGTATGGTGTGATGGATGTCTGGGAGCTGTTGTGTATGTGCCTAGGTACTCCAGGAATTCCTCAGTGGCTGAGAGTGATTGTTCCACTGCAGACTCTCCACCGGTGACAGCACAATCTCTAGCTACATCTGTTGCCCTTCATTGTGCAGTATTTATCATGTTGGTTGCACAGTGTCAAACCTGCTCTTATGGTCTGCCCTGATGGCCTGTGCTATTCACATCATGGACGTCTGTCCACAATGTGGCCTGCTGTTCCCTGCTTTGTCTCCCCCTGTATAGTAGGATGTGATGATGTTGCCTTCATGCTTGCAGTATAATTTTATTCTCCACATCTGAGAAGGGTGTGTGTCATCTATGATACATGATTCTTGAAAGACAACAAAAGGGGAACACATTACAGGATCTCATATGGAGACATACTCTATGTACCGATACAGCAAGGCCAAAATGGCTGGCACTAACCACTGCTTGCTCACACATGTCATACTCCACAGTGTGCAAATGAGCAAAGTGTGTGGATACAGCTGAGATAGTAGCAATAGTCAGGTATTCCCATGTGTGCCATAACAGCTACTGCTGTATTATCTTACACCCAGCACTCCGGTCTACTGTGGTGTGACCCCTATGGGCAACCCCTTGATAATATATCATACGAACAATGTCACACAAATAGTGTGTTATTACAACCACCATAAAGGGACAGTCCAATGAGACCAGTGTGTCACAATTACAAAATGCAAGGCACCCTTAATGTTTTGTACATCCTGTGTAGGTGTAACACAGCAAGAGGTCACTGACATGTCATTATCACAGGTCTAAGACAGGCTTAATGCTGTAATCACTATTTCCCGTATGTCTATTCACCCATCTGCTACCTGTTGTACACAAAACATTTACATACCTGATGGAGTGCAATACTCCTCTGTTGATATGTGATGATAGTATAATTGTCACAATGGCATGCTCTGTATAATGAAGTTCTCCTACAGAGTGGTTCCCCATAGCCAGCTGCTTGCCTTTTAAACATGCTTCCCAGCAGCAGATGATTACATTTAAACCCATCTGTGGTTCTGAAATACTAACTGCAGCGAATGGCATCCAACCACTGTAGAATGTATAAAGCCTTCATGTAGATTAAGACCCCTTTCTGATATGTTGTGCTGGACATTACCGGGGTGAGGAGACTACATCATCAAAGAAGATGGGTCTGCAGCAGAAACCTTTACATAGAGATGGATGTGCTACAGGCTGCAGCTACTGCTGTAGGTAATAGACATAGGCAGAGATGTGAAGACTTTGGAGGACAACAAGCTGTAGGAGTAACTGTGTAATTTGTGTCAGCTTTGTTGTAGAGCCAGGCCCAGAGTGAGGGTTCCCTCTATAATCCAGTGAAGGCATGTGTTTAAAATAAGTATGTTAAGCAATGGTATCAATAACAGAGTACAGGCAACATGTTTTGTGTGTCCTTGAGCAAGAAGTGGTATGTGTGTGTGTGTGTGTGTGTGTGTGTGTGTGTGTGTGTGTGTGTGTGTGTGTGTGTGTGTGTGTGTATATCTATCTATCTATATATATAGATGTGCATATGTCCACCATTTGGTCATGTGCGAGGCCATGCGTTACAGTCTGGTAGTAATTAGCAGCGTGTATGAGGGAAGTCCTTGTTACAAGCAGGGACTTCAAATGTGCATGTTCATTCTTCAGCTGTGATAATCTGCACCATGAATCTGAAAGGATTGTGTGGTGTACCTTGATATTAGTGGCCGTCATTCTCAGTACCTGAGTTGGCATTCTCTGTGAATGCATATCACTGCATAACTTGACAATTTATGCACATATACATTTGCTATAGGGATACGTGAAGTGAGGTCCTACGTGCAGGCGTGTGACTTCCATCAGTTAAAAGCAGTCAATTAATTTGACATGCATTGCATGGATAAAGACTACATGACTGTGTTATTAATTTTTGGCTTTACAATACTGAAAATTCAGTGCTACACATCACTCGATTTGAACCCAGGACTGTGCTTGGCAAAAATGTACAGTTTAGGAGGTATTTAACAGACTGAGCTACTGAGTCACTACTGCAGCAGGTGCATTTGCAACACAAATGTGCACACTTGCAGGCAGTGACAATCATGTTCTACATTCATTAGTCTGTGCAAGGCTTTATATGGATGTATTTCTGCAGCAGGGTCCCAGTTGCACATGTATTTTGTCATTAATGCTTTAGCATTCATCTTTCTACATGTTTCTAATAAAAGGGCACATGTACCTGCTATCAGAGCTCTCACTTACATCCATTATTATGTTTTTAGCTTTGTACTGGTGTACTATTGCACCAGAGTCCCAGGAATACTTCCATGTTTTCCATTAAGTTTTATTCAAGTTTGCATAGCTATGCTGAAACTCGCTTACTGACTGTAACTTCCAATTACTATGTTTTTTTTTAATACTTTTTTTAAGTAAGAGTTATGTGGCATGGCAGGTTAATGAACTGATTTGAAGGGGTGATGGTCTTGGGTTTGAAACATTGAACAGTTGGGTCTTCACCTCCCATGCACAAGGTACAAGGTTCGATCCTGACCTCCAACCAATACCTGTTTGGAGTTTGCATGTTCTCCCTGTGTCTCTGTGGGGTTTCTCCCATGTCCAAAAAACATGCTGAGTGTTTCCATCTCAAACTCACCAATGAATGGAGCTGTGGGCAGCAGCACAGACTCTACATGGTGCCCTATAGGGGGAAGAGTTGTACAGACCAACCACTTTGGGCATCTACTGTGGTGTATCCTCAAGATAGGAGAACACAGATCACAGACTGCATGCTGTGGCAGGACTAGCCACTCAATGTTGTAAAATATGGCTCTAGGTGATTCAGTCATGTTGACTAATGTCACCAAAAATGGGCATGGGTAGTTACCAGTGATAAGTGGGTTGAGGACCCAGCCTACTCTGACCCACTCCAGGGACCCATGCTAATGGTGGGAGGGGTATATGTGCCCCTATTGGTCCGTGTGTGCCTTCCATAAAAGCCCAGCAGCCCTGGGTCAATAAGCTACTGCCTGTCCTTTGTCTAGTTGCCCAGCATGGGTTACCTGGGATAGCTCTGTTGAGTGAAAGCTGGATGTAAAACCAACCAACCTGCTAAACATGAATTGAGAATTGCTATGCTTAATATAGGTTCACTGTTAGGATGCAGCTTGGAAGGAGATGCCATGATGATACAGAGGAGCCTGGACATCTTATGTATCGAGGAGATGAGATGGAAAGGCAGTGCAGCAAAGCCACTTGGCTTGGGATGCAGAGGGCAGGCTAGAAATGGTGTAGGAATTGTAGTGAGAGAGAGGCTTCAGAAGCAGTAAGGGATATCATCAGAATTAATACTGATGGCAGTCAGACTCCAGTGTAATGATAGGGCAGCA